>NC_064931.1:709494469-709797499 GCF_023897955.1 Schistocerca gregaria
AATTCAAGCGGCACGCCGGATACAATTGGTGTCAGTTGTTATCATCCTGTAGACCAGGGGATTCCAAACATTTCATTCTCAAAACAATTCGCAAGTTTTCGTGACGCTTTTCATTGTTGCCAATCTTTCCGAGCTGACACAGAAGGGCCCTGCGGTTGTCATTAAGCAGTGAACTGCTTATTGTTTAACCTTGAGCTGTGACCTTAATCTCATTTCATATACACTGCCACAAATAAATACCACTCTTGGAGGCACTTGTAACGTGGTTTCACGAAACCTTGTTAGTTCCGTGTGACGTTAACATCACAGCAAATTGTCAAGAGATGCATACGGTCTCAGCCCTGACGATACATCTGCCCGCCGTGAAATCCCTCGCCACGTGATGGCAATAGTGGATACCTCAATTCCCTGTTGTCGCCGCTGGCATGGGTGAAGAAAACTTTGACAATAGTTTAAATGCTTCAAATGGCTCTCAGCACTATAAGACTTAACTTCTGAGGTCATCAGTCCCCTAGAACTTAGAACTACTTAAAACTAACTAACCTAAGGACATCACACACATCCATGCCCGAGGCAGGATTCGAACCTCCGACCTTAGAGGTCGCGCGGTTCCGAGCTGTAGCGCCTAGAACCGCTCGGCCACTCCGCCCAGCATGGACTATAGTTCATCGTACGAAAAGACTGTAGTGTTGAATTACGCGCAAATTTTCGTTTCAGGACTAGACGGTGATTGCGACATCTGCGACACACGGAGCACAGGTGGACTCAACTACACAGTTTTTGTTGGCAGTTAAGGGTGTTAAGTCATTTTACTGCCGCGGTATAATCTACGCGCGTCCAGGATTTTCTGTATTGTTACGACTTCTTCTGACGAATATAAATATATAACAGTAACGTATTCTGAAGGATTTAGAAATTTAGTGCGTTCATACAGCACCATCTTGTTGGGTAGCGGCAACATTTGCGATCTGAAAAGCAAAATATATTGAGATTAGTGGGTTTCGTGACTACAGATTCTTAATGAATATGCCTTATGTTTAACAGCAACTATTTAATTAAAATTGCCTTAAAGATAAATCTAATCGAATTCTTGCCTCAGAAGTCTTGCTCTGAATTTTATTAATTTCCATCACTATGCCTTGCAGCTAAATTCCTTTTGTGTGAATTTGTGTTTATATGGAAAAGTGATGGGAGATAGTGAGGGCAGACATTTTAAAGAGCACCTGGGGCATCAATATTTCGTGATTGAGTCAAGTAATAAGGCAAAGTGTATATATTGAAATGACAAATATCATTTCTCAAAGGGTACAATGTAACACTCATTATTCGACATAACATTCTTTGAGCGATTCCAAATATACCGGAAAACAACTTTTAGAAACATGTGCAAATTATTCAATTCAAAACTTATTGTATTCCATCGTAGCGTGATGGCACAGCAACCGTCAGTTGCTACTATTTAAAAACCGTCGTTGGATGTACAAGTTCTTTAAATTTAAGAACAACGCTTTTCGCCCGGATAGGGCACCAGGTCATATTAAAAAATCAAATTTTTGCTAAAAACGTGCTAAAACCTCACAGAGGAGACGAGTGCGTAACAGCGCAGAACAGGACCTCGTGTGCAAACTAAAAACAAAGCCGTATAGTAGAACGGCTCCAGAGACCAGTCTGTATTCACAAAGTGCATACATATGACTGATAGGAGCTCATGGACAACATTGGGCTAATGGTAATGACAGGCTCTATGAGGCGCTGCCGTTGGTTGTACTGTGTGAAACTCGTAAAATTCAAATATTAATCGACAAAATGAGAACAGAATAAAGCATAATAGAGCAGATGGGAATATACGGAGTGCAAGACATACTAGATCGGAAGCTATGTACAGAGACACAGAAAGCCTTTATACTCAAAAGCGGTGTAAAAGGATAATGAAATAAAACATGTAGAGCAATAAAATAAATATTAGGCTACAATATAAGGCTAAAAGGCAACAATTCTAAAGAGATAAGATACAGCTGCATAAACATGAAAAGAGACCAAGACCCTGGTAATAGAAAAGAAAAAAATTAAAATATTATTTAAGATTGGTAAACACGCCACCACAGAAAACCTGATTTTTGCGTTATAACTGATCATTGAGTAACATATCTTTATTACCGTATGAATATATAACAATTTGGACCTCTTCAAGCAGACTGCACTGCTTTCCTTTGACATCGTGGTGTGAAACCGTTTAAGTTCCCGAGTGTAGGTGGCTCGTGGCCAATGGATTTGAGGTGCTCAGCGAAGACGGAATTAGGCGTAACCTACACTTGGTTAGAGAGTAAATTCTTCTGAAACCTCACTTTAAAATCTCCTCCCTTGTGGCCAATATAAGCTGTTTGATAATCACAGCCATCGGGCATTTATATGCCCGAGGCACCGTATTTATCTCTCTAGGGACCCTCTTTGTGAATGTATTGATACTGGATTATATTAGAGATGGTGTAGAATATTTTGATATTTTGACCGGAGAGAGATTAGTTGTGGTATAAGATATTACCCAAAAATGGTGGTTAACAATTGGATAATTTTGAGGTGCAGTGCTGGGAGTGGTTTCTCATTCGCCTCACAATGTTTTTTGCATATATAATCTGTCAATAATGGAGGGGCTGTAGCCGTTAGGAAAAGTGAAAAAGTTCGCAGATACTTTTTAATAGATCCAGAGCTAAGTCAAATTTCAGTCATAAGCTGCATAGTAGATCTGAAGTAACTGATCCTGTACTCATAGGGACGATACGACGTAGCGTGTACAACTGAGTCGCTTGTAGAAGGCTTTCGATAAGTATAAAACTTGATGACATTATTTGTGAGGTAAACCTGCGAATCAATGAGTTTGAGAAAGCATTCCTGTTCATATCTTTGTGCGTTAAGATCATTTTACTTTGACGGTTGTAAAACTCTTCGACCAGAAGCGTATTATCCGATCCTTCACCGTAAAACACTATCATATCATCGACATACAGCTTGTACAAGCAAACATTTTTGGGAATGGTGGAGGCTCAGGTGAAATAGTCACACTCCAAGTGGTTCACAAATACATCAGCAATAGAACTCGCAAGATGATTACCCATGGCCAAGCCGTCCGACTGCTTATAAAATTCGTTATTAGAAGCTAAGTACCTGTACTAAGTCAACAGCCTAAGAAGAATTATAACCTCCACAATCTGTTCAGTCCACAGACGTCAGCCTTAAAAGGTTATGCTAAATAATTAAAATACTCTTCTAGCGGATCGTTTGTATATATTTTTTTTTTCATATTGAGCGACAGTAAAGTGCAGCCTAAAGGGAAATCTTTTTGCACGTATGAGTCGTAGAAGTTCCTTTCTATTAGAAATGGCAAAATTTTCGTTAGTAGTGATTTCATTGCGAATCAGTTGAAGCAAATACACTAAAGGCCATTAAAATTACTACACCAAGAAGAAATGCAGATGATAAATGGGCATTTATTGGACAAATATATTATACTAGAACTGACATGTGATTACATTTTCAGGCAATTTGGGTGCATAGATCCTGAGAAATCAGTACCCAAAACAACCACCTCTGGATGTAATAGCGGCCTTGATACGCCTGGGCATTGAGTCAAACAGCTTGGATGGCGTGTGCAAGTACAGCTGCCCATGAAGCTTCAACACGATACCACAGTTCATCAAAAGTAGTGACTGGCGTACTGTGACGAGCCAGTTGCTCGGCCACCATTGACCAGACGTTTTCAATTGGTGAGAGAACTGGAGAGTGTGCTGGCCAAGGCCGCAGTCAAACATTTTCTGTGCCCAGAAAGGCCCGTACAGGACCTCCAACATGCGGTCATGCATTATCCTGCTGAAATGTAGGGTTCCGCAGGGATCGAATGAAGGGTAGATCCATGGGTCGTAGCACATCTGAAATGTGACGTCCACTGTTCAAAGTGCCGTCAATGCAAACAAGAGGTGACCGAGACGTGTAACTAATGGCACCCCATACCATCACTCCAGGTGATACGCCAGTATGGCGATGACGAATACATGCCTCGAATGTGCGTTCACCACAGTGTCGCCAAACATGGATGCGACTATCATGATGCTGTAAACAGAACCTGGATTCATCCGAAAAAATGTTTTGCCATTCGTGCACCCAGGTTCGTCTTTCAGTACACCATCGCAGGCGCTCCTGTCTGTGATGCAGCGTCAAGGGTGACGCAGCCATGGTCTCGGAGCTGATAGTCCATGCTGCTGCAAACGTCGTCGAACTGTTCGTGCAGATTGTTGTTGTCTTGCAATTGTCCCCATCTGTGACTTAGGGATCGAGACGTGGGTGCACGATCCGTTACAGCCATGCGGATAAGATGCCTGTCGTCTTGCCTGCTAGTGATACGAGGCCATTGGGATCCATTACCCTCCTGAACCCACCGATTCCATATTCTGCTAACATTAATTGGATCACGACCAACGTAAGCAGCAATGTCGCGATACCATAAACCGCAATCGCGATAGGCTAAAATCCGACCTTTATCAAAGTTGGAAACACATTTCTCCTCCTTACACGAGGCATCACAACAATGTTTCACCAGGCAATGCTGGTCAACTGCTGTTTGTGTATAAGAAATCGGTTGGAAACTTTCCTCGTTTCAGCACGTTGTAGGTGTCGCCACCGGCGCCAACCTTGTGCGAATGCTCTGAGAAACTAAATATTTGTATGTCACAGCATCTTCTTCCTGTCGTTTCAATTTCGCGTCCTTAGCACGTCAACTTCATGGTGTAGTAATTTTAATGGCCAGTAGTGTATTTAAAGACCAGCTCGGCAGGTTCTCAATCATGTTAATAACAGGACGTATAGAGAAATTCATCTTGTGAGTCTTTATTTGTGCACACATCTTAGGCGCCTTAGGAATCATTACTCTAAAGTTGGGTACTAGGTCAGGGGGTTGATACATTTACATCCATCTAAGCAAGCCTTAGGCTCTTTAACATAGGCCTCGGTAGGATCGTGATCTGTTTCACGAATATCATTGTCCTGGAAAAACAACATGGTTTTATCAGTGAAGTCAGTTTTATTATCTACGGAAGCACCATTCTATTTGTCAGCGCGGACTACCATTTTATCATCCAAGTGAAGCCTTTTATTAATGCATGTCAGAATCACATGATTTTTATTATGTTACTTAGCATGTGTGACCTCAATAACTTCACTGTCTTTACGAGTAGTTCTCAGTTTATCAGCTTTTTGCAATGGTTACAGCCCCTCCAGCATTGACAAATTACACATGCAGAAAGCAGTGAGTCGAATGAGAAACCATTCTGTGCCCTGCACCTCAGAAATACCCGTTTACATGTTTCCATTTTTAGGTGATGTGTCCTGTGCCATAGCTAAACTCTTTGTGGTCAAAATATAAAAATTATCTACACAATCTCTAATAAAATTCACATCAATATATTCAAAAAATGCCCCCAGAAAGATAAATACGGTGCCTTTAGCATATATATGCTCGACTGCTGTGAATTTCAAGCAGCTTATGTTGGCTAGACAGGAAGGGATTTTAAAGTAAGGTTTCAGAAGCATTTTCTCACTAAGCAAGGGTATGTCAAACTCAATTCCATCTTTACAGAGCACCTCAAATCCGGTTGCCACGGGCCACCTACACTTGGGAACAAATGGTTTCACACCACGCTCTCAAAGGAAAGAAGTGCAATCTGCTTGAAGGGATCGAGTTTGTTGAATATTCATATGCTAAGAGGGATGTGTTACCAATGATCAATTACCAGGCAAAAATCAGGTTCTCTATGATTGCTTAGTTCCCATTTTTCAACAATGTTTTAATTTTAAGCTTTTCTATTACCGGGGTCTTAGTCTCTTCTGTGTATGCAGCTGTATCTTATCTCTTTAGTACTGTTGCCTTTTGGCATTATATTTGTAGTCAGATCTTTATTTTATTGCTCCACATCTTTTACATCATTATCCTTTCGTAATGTTTTTGAGTATAAAGGTTTTCTATGTCTTTGTACATAGCTTCCGATCTAGTATGTCTTGCACTCTGTAAATTCCCATATGCTGTATTATGTTTTACTCTTTTCTCAATTTGACCATTACTATTTGAATTTCACGCTGTTTTGACATTGTACACCCAAAGGCAGCGCCGGATAGCGTCTGTCATTAGTATTAGCCAAATGCTGTGCATAAGCTATCATTTTTATTGAAGTACTGCGTCAATACAGATAGCCCTCTGGGATCGGTCTAGCATTCGTCTGTGTTTACAGTATGCACGCGAGGTCCTGTTCTGCGCTGCTATACTTGTCTCGTCCACGAGGTTGCCCGTTTTTTGGTACATTTTGTGTGGTACTGAACTTTCTGTGACGGAATGTTTCTAGCAAAAATCTGATGCCATAACGTGACCCGATTCCCTATCGGGGTGAAGTGCATGATCTTTAAGTTCGTAAGGAACGTTGTGCAACCGACAACTGTTTTTTAAATAGTAGAAATGTATGCGTCTTTGAAATATGGTTTGAAATACCAGCAAATGATGTTTAAAAATGTAGATGCTAAACATGGAGCAGCAGCTCAAGCTACTTTGCGCGTGGCTCACTCAACAGTAAAGCATGAATAATCACTTACTCACGTAGAATTAATAAAGGTTTGTATGACTGCAGCAGTTTGAGAAATGTGTCCAGAAATAATTAATTTACTTAAAAACATCAGTTTGTCAGCAAAAACTGTGGCTCGAAGAGTAAATGATACTTCTTGAAGTATATTAACTCAATTGTCTGAGAAAACAGTCGATAAAAGATCTTAAGTGTATAATTGTATGTATAGCTTGTTGACGTTAGAACATTCACTGCAAGACCACGGGAGATGAAAACTTTGAAGGAGGAGAAAATGCCTTTCAGAAAACAATCTTCAATGGAAAAGCTTAACCTGCATCACAACTGAGGGAGCAAAGACATGCGTGGAAGAAATAAAGGTATCGTTGCTCTCACGCCAAAGGCGTAAAAAATGAAACAGGATCAAAACCATTAATCGTACATTGTATCATTGATCAACAGTGTTCATGCGGAAAAAGGTTGGATATGTCAGAAATCTTAAAGCCTGTTATGTCACCTATCAGTTACGTAAGATCTCATACTCTCAGTCATCGTTAATTTCGTGGGTCTGTTGAAGACATTGAAGCAAATGGCATATTGTACAGCAGTACGCCGTTTTAGCTGTGGGAAAGTTGTGACGCTATTTTTTTATCTTCAGACAACAATCGAAATCATCTTGAATGAAATCAGTTGGCAACGAGTGTGTATGAAAGTAATCATTAGATGCAGATTTAACTAAACATATGAACGACAGATTTAAAATTAAAAAAAAAAAAAACAGCTACTGCCTAGTTTGTACACACATTAAAATAGTTTTGTTTTAGTCTCAGTTCAACAGAAGTGTTTCACACATTTTAATACATGCCAAAGTCCGCAGCTCGTGGTTGTGTGGTAGCGTTCTCGCTTCCCGCGCCCGGGTTCCCGGATTCGATTCCCGGAGGGGTCAGGAATTTTCTCTGCCTCGTGATGGCTGGGTGTTGTGTGATGTCCTTAGGTTAGTTAGGTTTAAGTAGTTCTAAGTTCTAGGGGACTGCCGACCATAGCTGTTAAGTCCCATAGTGCTCAGAGCCATTTGAGCCAATACATGCCAAACATTCAGTCAGCAACCACAGACCATTTCCTGTAGATTTCGTAACTGATACTTTCGGCGCTTTAAAAATAAATTTTCAGTCTCGTTTGTCAGATTTTCATGGAATTGGAAACGATAACAAGATTTTGTAAAACATTTTTATCGTCGACATAGGAACCCTTGGCCCATAGCTTCAAATGGAAATATTTGTTATCCGATATTGCGATTTATAAATATAAACACAGAAATTCATCATTGCTGGGATTTTGCAAGTGTTTTCTACTCATATAAGCAACGGGAAACCACCACTGGAATCACATCCCTAGACAGTCATGCAGTGGACCTCCCTGGCGTGGCTTCCCCATAACAAGTCCTGCCGTAAGGCTGAACACAACAATATCTTTTTTCCACTCACAAAGTTTGCTCAGTTGCATAAGCTCTCTTGTGATCATCGGGGGCGCAGTTCGAAGGGGGACTCATCACTGAAGACTGTTTTACTCTAATTAATGAGATTCCAGGCCGAAGTCGAATACCGAGACGCCCCAGACAGCGGTGGAATACTCACTTGACTGTCGCTCACAGCACGATCCTACAATCAAGGGTGGTGGTCTCGGGTGGCACTTCTTTTCATAGCAGGACAACTTTGGATTTCACCCACCGCATCTTTACAGCACAGCCGTATGTTGTTGATACTCTACGGCCTGTTTTGTTGCCCTTCATGACAAGCTATACTGGGCTTACGTATCAGCAACGTAACGCCCTCCCGCAGATGTAGGGAGTTTCTAATGCTTGTGTTGGTGCTTGCCGAGCCCTACCTTGCCCAGCAAGGTCGCCGGATGTCTATCCAGTTGAGAACGTTTGAAACATTATGGGTAGGTCCCTCCACCCATCTCAAAATTTTGACGATGTAACTTGCGATTGTCACAGAGTGACACGATAAGTGTCACGAGCACCTCCAACAACTCTGTCAAGCTGAATAGGTGCTTCTGTAAGGGTGAAAGTGGACGAACACGTTAGTGACTTGCTCAATTTGTTAAGCTCTTTCTCTTGAGTAAGTTATGCATTTTTTTCTGAAATTGTAATAGTTTGCCTATACATGTACATTACATCTATCGACTACCATCCCATTCGATTGATTCTTTCCTAATGCGTCGGTTTTCCTTTTTTTTTCCTTGTATTGGAGTGTATGTAAGTTAACGTGTATCTTAACTGGTCGTAAAACAAAATTGTTGTACGTATTTGGTACGATTTATTTGCATTGTAAAATCTACGCTGTACAGCGTTACTTCGCTTAATGAGCATGATTTGTTCCTGAATCTCACTCTTAATCAACGCACACTATGTGAAACTGTTTTTCGTAAAGCAGGTCAGTGCGATCCATTCCGAAAAAGAGGTACTCAAACATGTCTAATACATGATTGTAGTTTTTTTATTTATGGTACAGTACATCCTGTTTTAGGAGAAAGTTGTCTAGAGCTGTTTGTCTATGACTGTACACAGCATTATTGTTAATTAAATTCGTAGCAAGCATAGTTTCTGCCTTGTGGACATGTTTAAGGAATTCGTGTCACTTAGCGATGAAAAATCATAATTAAAATTCATATACATACACTGCAAAAGAAAGGCTTCCTGTATGCCAGTGAAGTAAATATGTTCCAACATCGTTTGCAGAGAATTCCTAGCATCGACAAGGAAGCTGGAGCAGTGTCTACTTTACAAAGTGGTTTTTATAGCAGAACACGTGACACTGTTGATTTATAATGGTCAAAGAGACCAATCCAGACTAAGAGGCGGTTTTTGAAAGACTGAGAACACAATCTTTATCCGAAAAATCATTCGTTAAGCGTGTCAATTTCTTATATGTTATTCTACTCGCTATACAAAACACTCGTCAGGAGAGGCGCTCAATAAGCAAGCTACGAGTGTAATACAAAAAAATAGCAGCGAGCAGGCCACTATGCTTGTCTGAACTGTTACCGCGGGCCGGATTAGTGGTGTTCGCGGAACATTATAGGGCCTGAGGGTCGTAGTTTGGAGACCCCTGGCGCAGATGATAGCGCACGAGACTGCACAGCCTATGGCTCAGGTTTGTTCCTTACTACTGTCCCATGCCCAGTTTTTGTGTTGCTCAATTGTTCGGTTTTAGAAAACCGAAATGAGCACACGTTTAGAGACGCCGTCTCTGGCGGACCGCTTGAAATTGCACGCGCAATTGCCTGATTGGCTAACATAAACGCTAATTAACTGGGAAACGACGCAACTTATAGAAGTTTTTCCTTAACACTTGTTTCTCAGCACAACCTACCCTGCAACACCCTTCAAGCATTTCAGACTGTTTCTGACCACCCTGTGTAATCTCGGTGCGGACAACTAAGCGAACAGCCTTAGAAAGATCGCTTTCAGCGTTTGCAGAAGTGCTTACGTAGCAAAAAACAACGTTTCCAAATTTTTCTTTGAACAATACTGTACACTGTTTATGTTCTATCTATCCGCTTGGTAACTCTCGAATTGTGCCTTCCAGACGTTTTAAAAATTGACTGACGGTAGACTGTGACGTGTTTCTTTTCTAATTTCGGTAACTTGATCAAATTACAGTACCATATTTTTGATGCCCATCCTTATGGTAGAAGGCTAGTTGGGCTTCGGCCATTCATTTCTAAAATAAAAGGAAAATACCTCCAGCCATCCAACAACATCGAAACGGCATCTGGAGGACTTGTATATCTCATAATTAAATATAGATTGACTCTTACACAGAAGATTACAGCAATCAGCCAACTGTAATCTTCTGTGTAAGAATCAACCTATATTTTGTAAACAGCAACGGGCTCAATATATCAGTTTTTTACAAAATAGAATTATAATTAAATTCTCCCCGAAATATTTAAGTCTCATCTTTATCTACGACAATAATGGAACTAAAGAAATGAATTAAAATGTGTACCACGGCCGGGACTCGATCCGATGTCTCTTTGCCTACAAGCAAACACTACATAATCGGTACTAGTGGAATATAAGAAAAAGCATACATAATTAAAAACAAATTCTCCCTGAAAACCAAAAACAAAATATTGATCTTATAGAACAGTTGCAATTAAAGGTCTTGTCTTAGGAAATATAAATTGTTTCCATTACATCTGTACTTATATTAAATTTCTTATCTCCAGAAAATTCCGATCAATTTCTCTTTTTTCCTGAGAGCAGTGTCATCTTTATATCGCCATGTAGATATTCCATATTACTTTTGTAAATTTATTTTCTTTATCCCAAAACGGTCGTGGTTGTGCAATAGTAAAATGAACAAGAAAAATTTACAGTAGTTATTACTTGGCAAGATGGCCACCGTCGAATTAGATCAAGTTGAGAAATTTAGTTAGTCCCAAGACACCAAAATTTCAATCAGCCTAAAGACAACAACGGCCGGAACAGTTAATAAGACAAGTTTCTTCAGAAAATGGCCGTGACCCAAAACGTTAAACAGGTCAATAACGCCATCAAAATAAAAGGCGTAAATTTACGGCCGTGACTAATTGGCGGCATCAGAGTATAAATATGCAAATTTTCATTAAGGAAGGGCGGTCGTGATTGACCAGTAAAACCAATTTACTTAAATATTTAAAAAGGAATATGACATAGTATGAGCAGGCGGGCATCACTGGTCAACAGCTAAGTGAATTAATCAATACAGAGTGGAATTTACTAAGAAAATGGCCTTCACTAACTGACAGTATCAGTATATGAATCTGCAAATCTCATTAAGCAAGAACGGCCGTAGCTGGTCATTAAAAATAGTAATCTTAAATATTTGAAAGGAAATGTTAGATAGTATTAAGCAGCCTGCCGTTACAGGCGAACACCTTAGTAAATTAAACTCTGACCGGCCAATGCCGAACACACAAAAGTTTAAGGGAATTAAGACTAGAGAATCCTTCAGGCTACAACGGCTGGGACAAATTGTCACAAATCAGGAAATGTCAGGTACAATTTACTTTCTGAACAAATGGCCGCGATAACCCACGGAAGAACAATTACTATTACAGTTAAATACAAAGCCTTTATCCTCCTTTCAACAGGAACTGCTGTAATAAATCAAGAGCCCAGGCACATTTAAAGGCCACGTTTCTGCAAGAACACGGCCGTGAATAACCAAGGGAAAACAAATAGCAAAACAGTTACAAGCAAGGATCTGAATTCTCAACAGACTTAATAATATATAACCATCTCAAGTAAAAGGCATTTGAGCTTATCGTACAGTTACCTAACGGTACTCACACGCGGAGCGTCAAACAATCGCACCTTTTTAACGTAAGCCTCAGGATACACTACAAGTTAATTTCAGAATATGGCCAAATCACACATTAACACTATAACTGATAGAAATGCATAAATTATGTCGCACAATTGCCACAAGGCGACCTTTAAGAATGACGCTCTGTACACCACTACGTTTAACAAAAAAAAATGTTCAAATGTGTGTGAGATCTTATGGGACTTAACTGCTAAGGTCAGCAGTCCCTAAGCTGACAGAGTACTTAACCTAAATTATCGTAAGGACAAACACACACACCCATGCCCGCGGGAGGACTCGAACCTAAGCCAGGACCAGCCGCACAGTCCATGATTGCAAGGCCCTAGACCGATCGGCTGATCACGCGCGGCTTCTCACATCCTGTCTTGGTCCATACAGGAAATGAACGTAGCGGCAGTAGCATCCTTCTGGAGACAGCTTTGAACGCTGGCACTTTAAATTTTCCCACGAGTGTTCCTCGAAAACAATATCGCATTCCCTCCAGGGACTTCAGTTTGAGTTACCTGGCGAGTTTTTTTTTCTCCCATTTTGTTTGTAATTGTTCGTTGTGTATGTTCGGAGCGGACTTCCCATGATACTTGTTGAAGTTCATCGTTTACCGTTCAATCAGTTTTTTTTATTACAGAAGGCAGCTAACCCTCTGACCGAACACGCTGAGGTACCGTGCTGGCTCGGCTAATCCCGAACGGCTACGTTTAACAGATGGTTGAAATGGCTCTGAGCACTATGGGACGTAACTTCTGAGGTCATCAGTCGCCTAGAACTTAGAACTAATTAAACCTAACTAACCTAAGGACATCACACACATCCATGCCCGAGGCAGGATTCGGACCTGCGACCGTAGCGGTCGCTCGGTTCCAGACTGTAGCGCCTAGAATCGCACGGCCACTCCGGCCGGCTACGTATAACATAGTAACTCCCAGTCAAATCAGTGTATTTTTAACATTTACTTCAAACTAGGGAAAACAGAGCAAACACTCGCCTTCACGCTCGTCCCCCGCAGCCCAAAGCAGACCTTTAAGTCTGAAACTCAGGGCAAGGTTGCGATGAGCTGGGAGAAAATCAAAGAACTCGTTTACGAAGTTCAGGAATGCTGACCGTAGTTCTAAAGGCAAGGCGTAATCGAAGCCAGATCGCAGCCTCCGTCCCGTCTAGGCGACAAACCCGGTGCCGCGATCATAAGCACAGTACCAACAATTTCCCGC
Source organism: Schistocerca gregaria (assembly GCF_023897955.1). Classification (NCBI taxonomy): domain Eukaryota; kingdom Metazoa; phylum Arthropoda; class Insecta; order Orthoptera; family Acrididae; genus Schistocerca; species Schistocerca gregaria. Next base: position 709,507,649 of record NC_064931.1, read on the forward strand.
GCTCTGCCACACACGCTTCGGTTGACAGCGGCCAGCCGCGCGTCTCTGCTCGCGCCGAGCCGCCGCCACGGGCGTGTACACACGTGACCCCCAATACTGGCCCTTCGCAGCGTCCGCTTCGTTGACAACACCGGCCGGCCACCTCTCACCGTAATTCGCGCGCGGCCTCCCGTCAAAATCCCCACAGCCGCCGCGCTTCGCGCCCCCTGGCCAGCCGCCGCACGTCAATATCTTTGCATGTCCGAATCGACCGCTGGGTAAAGCCGAGGGGCACGCATCAATTACATTAACTGAATACTGTTATGTCAGTTTACCTTTGTACCTTAATTATGAAGATTGGTTAAGACATGTTTTTCAATTTTTGGTACGAAAATCAGTTTTTACGTAATAAATTAAAAGGTAAAAGATAAAGCCTTATAAAGACCTTGACCAGTTGTTATTACATAGCAAAGACCCTAAATACAGAACTACAACTTTCTACCCTTACTATTACGTACTTTTAAACTTTCATAATCGGTGTATTTTTGAGAAAAATAATCGGCTGATCATGCTGAGACATAAATCATTAAACACTGACATTGTTTTAGATGATCTGGCAAAGTCTTGCAAAATTATTTAAACATTTAATTTCTCTTTAAATTTTTCTGCTACTCTTTGCTTGCTCTACTGGCACACACGTCAAGTGATGCTGGCTTGAACTCGGTCGAGTGACACACGGAAAAAGTATCTCTCATTACCACCGTAGTAAAACAGAAACAGCGTTTGCTGCCTCATGATCTTTCACAAATGTACCACGTGCCTTTCTCCATACGCGCGACAAGTATCCAAGCGCCAGTTAATCTCGTCCCATACTTCTCCGAGAATATCTGGAGTTAACGCATTCACTGCTGTTGCTATGAGTCGTAACGACGGGACAGAAATTGTCGGAAGGAGAGGCACACAGACGGAATCTTTCACTAACCCCTATGAGTAAAATCAAATACTGTAAGATCAGGTGGCCATGGAGGCCCATGGTGCCATGCGAAATACGTAAGCCCCTTAAGGCCGCTCCATTTCCGAGGCACCTCATTGCCGAGAAGTGATTTTATGTGCAGACGCCGGAGCTGTGGTGCTGCGTCTTGCAATTATGGAAAAACATCTCTTAGATATCCAGCCAGGTATGTGATTAGTGTAGTCGTCTTTTCATCAAAAGACCGGCCGAAGTGCCCGAGCGGTTCTAGGCGCTACAGTCTGGAACCGCGCGACCGCTACGGTCGCAGGTTCGAATCCTGCTTCGGACATGGATGTGTCTGATGTTCTTAGGTTAGTTAGGTTTAAGTAGTTCTACGTTCTAGGGGACTGATGACCCCAGAAGTTAAGTCCCATAGTGCTCAGAGCCATTTGAACCATTTTTTCCCATCAAAATGAACAGATTACTTCTTGGGAAACTTTGGAGAGTCTCTATCGTGATCGACAATGGTATGAGGCTGCTGTGCTCCCAATAATCTTACGTCGTGATGGTACAACATCCGACAAGTCGAATGAAGCTTCATCCCAGTGATGAAGGGCTTGTGGCAGCTGAATACTGTACGGTTTTAAACACAAAAGCTGCCGCAGATCACCACGGACACACACACATGAGGAATGGCTGAATCGTCTGACATGGCGAGTAGACATCTGTGGAGTACGTGCAAAGTTGTTGGATGTGTACTACGTCTTGAATGAACACACTGGAACGGTCTTATATAAATATCTATGTCTAAAAACTGCTTGTGTCACTGTGCAATGTTTTGCCCTGCAGAGCGTGCAGGGTCCTACTCTCAATGAAAATAACGGCGCCAAGTTCTAACTGAATGGCGCCTGTTGAAATGGAGAACGCAGACCACCTCCTGTTGCAGTATTACCATTGAGTAACGTAAGAGAGAGAGAGAGAGAGAGAGAGAGAGAGAGAGAGAGAGAGAACTGCACGAAGGAGACATCTTTTGGTAACCACACGAACTGGCAACTTACAATTGGTTCCGAGTTAAACTTTTAGTTTCAGTGTGTAAGTTAAAATTCTCGATAAGCTTTTCTTGTATCTTCCTGACTATATAATGTATAATCTTCTGTAATGTTTTTGAAAAAAGGCTGTTTATTTTTTAGTGCTACGCACATATATTTACGAGTGACACGTGACAGCCATTTCAGTCTCAGGGACACTTCCTAGTTCTTCATTTATGACTCTGGCGTAATATCTTACGGAATGAGACGCACTTTTGATCACATTTTTAAGTGAGGCAATGAAAAGTAGATCTGTCCTAAAGACTGCATTGTAACACTTTTATCGATTATGAGTAGGTTTATTTTAAGTAGCTGTGTATCTGCAGTTTATGGTGTGCGCATTCTGTTTTGTTTAAACTCCTTCATGTATGGCAGGAAACTTAAGAGTTTTCAAAAAATCAAAAGAACATGTTGAAATTTTAATTTATTATAATATGAATATATTTATGAAAAAAGTATGTTCGTCAAAAGCTGGCTCATGCTTAGGGCACTTGTATTTGTTACATGTAAACACTGTAGGGAAGTCCCTCCGAAAAGAAAGTGGCATGGCGCGATGTAAAAGGTGGGTCAGGTGGTCGAACTGAGCAGCTCCTTTGTGTGAACGGCACGCAGTGTGTGGCTAGCCTTAGCATAGTTCACCTCGACAGTGCGAAGAGAGGCAATTGGAAGCTGCATTAGAAGGGATTTGCCTAGGATGTGGATCTCGCTATTATTTGGTATTAAAAGGAACAATGGAATGGCTCTAATATGTTGAAAATACTGGGATAAGAAGAGATTTTATAAAGAATTCGCACTTCGAGAGCGGTAAGTACAGTTAGCCGCCATTTCGCTTGCCACTAATCTACGCCGCTGCTTCACAGACTTCATACATTCAGTTAAGTAATGTATATGGGCATGGACCCGTTAATTTGTGTGTTGTTTCAATAATAATCACATAAAACGTCAATTCGTGTTCGAAACCATAACTTCAGTCCTGATCACGAACCTACACAAGGTCCTCACCTAAGTGCTTCTAAAAGCGAGTGTCCTTATTTAAGTGAACAGTTCTTACATTCATGTATTGAAAAGCGATTTTTGGTCTCAAGTAAAAGGAGCAGCAAAAGCTAAACTAAGAGTAACATTTGGATGGTTTATTAATGAACTATTCCAAGTGAAATACTTAAGGTAGGAAGTTTAAGTACAAAAATTCAAAGATCAATTACAAGAAAATGAAAACCTTAAATATTTAAAAGCTAAAATCACAAAAGTGAGGTTGATAGGCTTTTGATAAAGTATCCTTAGTTTCCCGCCGGACTTGTGTCGAGGTCCGGCGAGCCGGTCTGTCTGTGGATGGTTTTTAGGCGGTTTTCCATCTGCTTTGGCGAATACGGGCTGCCTGCCCTTATTCCGCCTCACCTACACTATTCCGGCGATTGCTGCCAAACAAGCTCTCCAAGTACGCGTACACCACCATTATTCTATCACGCAAACATAGGGGTTACACTCATCTCGTGTGTGACGTTCCCTGGGGGGTGGGGGGGGGGGTGTTAGGGTGTACGGGGGGGGGGGGGGGGGGGAGAGGTTCCACCGGGGGCAGAACCGCACTATACATGAAAGAGTGGTTCGGTGTGGAGCGGTCGAGGAGTGAAGTGGACTGCAGTAGTCGTCGTGGGGTTGTGGGCCACTGCGGCTGCCGCGGAAACGGAGCCTCTCCGTCTTTTTTTGGCCCCCGGTTAACATACAATACACACAATGCAATCTGTAGTTTATTATAAAATATAGTTTTGTAGGATTAAAGTGCAAGATTGTGTAAATATTATTGCAAGGAATACTTGCTTCACAGGTGGTTAAAGTTAAAGTACATATAAACCTTTAATGAACAGATGTATAGTAGATTGTTAGAAGTGAAGTTATGCACATTCTCAATGATTGTGCAGTTTTGGTACCCTTTACGAATGATTCCTTTTGAAGATTACTAAGCCCAGAGTAGTATTTTATTACCTTGCAAAATAATTTAAGTGAATGATCAACTTTTAGAGTTAGTTTTTACTATTGCAATGGAGATGGAAATGATCGTTTGGCGTCATTGACCGGGAGGCCCCTTGCGAGGCAGGTCCGGCCGCTTCGGTGCAGGTCTTATTACATTCGACGCCACATTGGGCGACCTGGCACCGGATGGGGATGAAATGATGATGAAGACAGCACAACACCCTGTCCATGAGCGGAGAAAATCCCCGACCTAGCCGGAAATCCAATCCGGGCTCGTAGGACGGCAATCCGTCACCCTGACCACTCACCTATCATGGCGGACACTATTGCAATAATCTGATCTTTGGCTAGTGAAACGATACCAGTTTATGAATCCCCATCATATCTCTTACACCTGAAACAGTTCAGCAATAGAGACCAGAAATAAAAACATTTTTAAGAAGGCAAACTCTTTCAGATGCAGCCAATTGACACCTTAGTACCCGTTAGAGGTCTTTACTAGCGTCACTGATAAACAACCAGCCACAAATGAGCATCAACTAATTCGGTAATCAGTGACAGGCCCAGTTCATAAACATGTTTAGGAAAACACACTCAAGCAAACAGTTAGAGTTTTGGTCAAAGACTACACAATCCACAAAACATAATGCTTTAACCACGTGGACGAGCAATGTGAGACCGACGCATCAAAGTCAGTGATCTACCGAGATGAGTACTCGTGAACGACAGTTCCTTTCACAAAGTTTCCATAAAGCCAGCGGCAGTATTAACACTTCACGTATCGGGGCCACTTGTGATACTTTACACGAACCGCTGTCCGGCTTAGGTCACTGTGCCCTTTACTTCCTCCCGGCACGAAGCTAGACGCTCTTGCCAGCGTAGCTTCCATCAAGTAAATCCCGGCGCATTCGCGTGGCCCCGCGGTTTCCACACAAGTCCAGGTCTATCCTGTCTTCGTGCATCCTTACTGTCTGTGCGTCCTTCCTGTCTTTGCGCTACCGCCAGTCTTCTTCCTCTCAAAGCCCGCCTCTTGCACATATAAATACTTCCCTCCTCAGTGGAGTTTCATTTACATGTTTAGGGCAGTCCGGCCAACCCAGATTGGCTAGTGTACGTAAACGACTCACTTCCTAATCCTTCTGTAATCCGAGCTTGTTTTCCGTCTCTTAGGATCGCGTCTTGGTCGACGAGACTTTAAACCCATACCTATATTTGTTCATTTTTAACACTGCTATGAGCTGTCCATAGTATTTTTTGTGGTAATTTCGTATAAAATGCGCAACATTAAACGAAACGTTCTTGACCCAACAGTTAAATTACATTTGTCGTACTTCGTAGAAACTCAAGTACTACTTTGTCAGTTTAAGTTCAAAGCGCTTACAGTAACTGAGAATATCTATGGCTTGATCAGAAATCTAGAGGTGGAAGTAATTTGTTTCCACAAAACGAAAGAAGGGTGTGACAAATGATAATAGTGGAATTTCCCTTTCCCATTAATATAGGGTCCTATTACTGTGGTAATGGTAAAAAAATAATCATTCAGGTTGATAACAGTCATCGTAGATTGTGGATGCCAGGTAAATTTCACGGCGCATTTCTTTTCGAAACTATAACTAGCTGTTTGAAAGGTGTAACATTACCTAAAGTCAGAGGTACTTTTATTTGAATTTGAAACAAAGTTTCAGTACTTCCGTTTGAAATACTTCGTTTCTCGAAAGAAAGTTTCATACGTGTATCGACTCAGTTCAACACGATTTATGAAACAAGAAACCCAACTTGGAAAATGCAATAAAATCTGCTGCATTAGAATCTTCAGCAATATCTATGGTCCATTTACACAGACTGACATGACTACAACAAGGACAACTGTCCAGCCTTATTTACTGCCGGACGGAGTCGCCGTGCGGTTCTAGGCGCTACAGTCTGGAACCGTGAGACCGCTACAATCGCAGGTTCGAATCCTGCCTCGGGCATTAATGTGTGTGATGTTCTTAGGTTAGTTAGGTTTTAAGTAGTTCTAAGCTCTAGGGGACTGATGTCCTCAGACGTGCTCAGAGCCATTTGAACAAGTTTTTCTTATTTACTCGTATGTCAACCTGCACAGGTGCACATTTTATATTAAAAACGCTCGAGACGGAAATTCCTCAAAATTTTCCTGAAACGAATCTTTTCATCATCGTAAAGCAAATACATCTGGATTTTCGAATGGTCAACTGTTCCACAGATATGCTCAATAATTTTAATGTTTCTCTCAATATGTATTGACAGTTTCACGCATCAAATAATTATCACGTGTGTTTTCTGACGATAACTTGACAAAAAACACCCGTTATAGATATAAAGTGTGAAAAGAGATAAACCTTCACAGAATCCCTCACGTCCGCCCAGAGAGTAAGTGATGTGCAAAGTCCTTCTGAAGCTCAGTCTTCAGTCCTTACAGTGTATTTTCAAACAATTCCCAAATGTAAAATAAAAGGAACATAATGTTCACTGCTGTATTTAACACAGCTATTAACAGATATTCTTTTTCAGTGGATCCTAAGAATAGATGTAATTTCTCGATCACAAACATTTACATAGTTCGCATGACATCTACCTTACGACACGCGGATGAAAAACAGTTTTAACTATATTGTTGTGATTTGTAATAAATCAGTGGCTAACATTTGGCATGCGGAATTTACCTGCTGTTAACTACAAGTGACAAAAGTTACGAGAAGTTTCGTCATGTCAAGGTGTGCCATTGCCTGGGTTTACCATAACTGACTCTAGTATAATGCTTGTTTTCACAAATCTCGTTACTGAGACTTCTTCCACTGGGAAGCAACGTATTTTTATTCATTGATCCTTTGCATTCGCTGCCTTCGTTTAACTTTTTTTCCTACATATCGACTAGACAGTATTTGATGTTTGTACATTGGGTACACTACTGGCCATTAAAATCGCTACACCAAGAAGAAAGGCAGATGATAACGGGTATTCATTGGGCAAATATATTATACTAGAGCTGACATGTGATTACGTTTTAACGCAATTTGGGTGCATAGATCCTGAGAAATCAGACAGAAAAACCACCTCTGGCCGCAATAACGGCCTTTATAGGCCTGGGCATTGAGTCAAACAGGTACAGCTGCCCATGTAGATTCAACATGATACCACAGTTCATCAAGAGTAGTGGCTGGCGTATTGTGACGAGCCAGCTGCTCGGCCACCATTGACCAGACGTGTTCAGTTGGTGAGAGATCTGGAGAACGTGCTAACGAGGGCAGCAGTCGATTTTTCTGTATCCAGAAAGGCCCGTACAGGGCCTGCAACATGCAGTCGTGCATTATGCTGCTGAAATGTAGGGTTTCGCAGGGATAGTATGAAGGGTAGAGCCTTGTGTCGTAACACATCTGAAATGTAACGTCCACTGTTTAAAGTGCCGTAAATGTGAACAAGAGGTGACCGAGATGTCTAACCAATGGCACCCCATACCATCACGCCGGGTGATACGTCAGCATGGCGATGACGGACATACGCTTCCGATGTGCGTTCACCGCGATGTCGCCAAACATGGATGCGACCATCATGATACTGTAAACAGAACCTGAATTCATCCGAAAAAATGTTTTGCCATTAGTGCACCCAGGTTCGTCGTTGTGTACACCATCGCTGGCGCTCCTGTCTGTGATGCAGCGTCAAGGATAACTGCAGCCATGGTCTCCGAGCTGATAGTCCATTCTGCTGCAAACGTCGTCGAACTGCTCGTGCAGATAGTTGCTTTCTTGCAAATGTCCCCGTTGGGTGCAGCATGGCGCTCCGTATTACCCTCCTGAACTGATATGATAAACTGCAATCGTGATAGGCTACAATCCGACCTTTATCAAAGTCGGAAACGTGGTAGTACGGATTTCTCCTCCTTACACGAGGCATCGCAACAACGCTTCACCAGGCAACGGCGGTTAACAGCTGTTTGTGTATGAGAAATCGGTTGGAAACTTTTCTCGTGTCAGCACGTTGGACGTGTCGCCACCAGCGCCAACCTTGTGTGAATGTTCTGGAAAGCTAATCATTTGCAATATCACAGCATCTTCTTCCTGTCGGTTAAATTTCGCATCTGTAACACGTCATCTTCGTGGTCTAGCAATTTTAATGGCCAGTTTTGTATAATGCCGTCTCTGTCCAAAACTGTGACTTTTGATTTCGTAAAGCTATAAATGTATGAGGTACATTCATTATTTACCCTGCTGCCGCGCAGGCTCCAGTTTTCACTTCCTATATTCTATAAACGTAACGAAGAACACAGTTACAGTAGCGGAAGATTATACCACACACGCCGTATGCAGTACCGTATATTATCATTTATGCAATACATGGGATCTTCTTTCCCAGCTGTGTGGCAAACGTGGTGCTATCAGGAGGTGGACAGACCATGGAGAAAAGATGATACTCTTTGGTGGAAGGACTGAATTCCAGATGAAACTTTCGACTCCAAACTTATGAAATAGTTATCCGTATGTGATACGAAGAATAATCCAGAAGCTGACTGTTGTTCAGCGAGAACAGAAGGGAGGGATGGAATTTGGGAAATATAGGCAGGAAAAGGAAAACAAACTCGAATGGAGGACGTAATTGTAGTAATAACAAAAATGAAATGAAAGTGGTTGAGACACGCAATCAGATGAAGAAACAGTATATGGATTTAGGACGTTCTTTGAGTGATCTCAATATATAAGAAAAGTTTGAGAATACGATGTTACAAAAAGTGGGTTGATTACATTGCAAACATTTAAGGACTGTGCGGTTGCGTATCACTGTAGGCCATAATACATTGAAAAGTGTAATACAGAAAAAAAATCTACCATCAGATCCTAACGGCTGCTGATGCTACTGATGATGATGACGATATTGAAAATGGCGATGAAAGATACACAGCGTATCAGCAGTGCTGAACACGAAATAATGATGGATTTACGAAAGAAATCCTCTGCTAAAACTGTGACCATATGAACATCCATCAACATGAGAGTATCTTATAGGCTTTAGAACAACAGATGATATGTAAATGATATTAAGACCGTTAAATGCAACACTGAAAGTAACGGGAACTAAAGAATCCGCGAAAGACTTCTTCGGCCTGAACTGAAATTCCCGAGACTTATCTGATAAATCTGATTCTTTATTGGTACCGAAATGCATGTTAAGGGATTTCGTATCCCTAGATACTTTGGCAGTGTTTGCCATGCAGAAACGACCTATCGCTATGACGCCGATCTCAGTAGGGGAATCGAGGAAACAGGAGACTATCAATGTCAGCGAAACCCTACCCGATGCCTAATTAAGCGCTGCCTCCGGTAGGAGGAGGTCAGCTTTCACGAGAGGGAGGATTTCACATATGCAAGCCGTCCTTACGGTGCAATCACTGTCAAGCACTCGCCACCAGTTCATTAGCGCTGTGGATGCGGCACTCCGCCGGGCGAACAATGCTTTGGTCAGGTGGCCTCGAGCAGATCACTTAAAACGCGATCTCTGTGGACGGTAAGCAGAAAACAGACAAACGTACATTCGCCATATAATCTGGGTTGCGAAGTACACTGTCGTTTGATTAGCAAAGAGCTGGTGAGTTGCTGCAGGGTGATTCAAGGAAACGAGAAATTTTTTAAATTGTTTTGGTAGCCTTCGAGGGTTTTTAACACAAATTAACATATAGGAACAAGCTCACGCCATCTTCTCATTTACTTAATATGGATACTTGGAGTTGTGCATTTGTCATGATTTTTCTTTACAAAAACAAAGACCGTGTTGAATTTAAGACGCCACGATGATGTTCCATCAGTACATGCAGAGAAAATGTATATATTAATTTCGAGGAAACAGGTTGAGCTCGAAGCTGTCCAAGCTCCTGTCACTACCAGTCCAACAATCCTCGTCGTGCATTGTACACAATTTACGTTACCATCCATACAAGTTTCAGATCGTCTACGAACTGAAATCCATCTAATGTGATGAAAGTTTTATGAAGAAAACTGCAAAAGGTAAACTACAACAGTGAGTTTGTTAACCGCTAGTTGCCTGTGGACGAAGCCCATATCCATTTCAATGCATTTGCTAAGAAACAAAATTTTCGTAATAGGGCAGAATAAAATGTTGCTCAGCTACACCAACATCCACTGCACAGCTAGAAAGTTACGGAGTGGTATTATGTGCCATCACCTGATAGATTTATCCGTTTTTTTTTCTTTTTTTTTTTGGACAAGAATATACCACAGTCGCATCGGAACGGTACGAATCAGCACTTCATCTACATCAGCCACATGAGTACTCTTACAATTCACAATTAACTGCCTGGCAGAGGGTTCATCGAACCATCTTTAAAATACTTCTCTAACGTTCCACTCTCAAACAGCGCGAGTAAACAACGAACACGTAAAGCTTTCCGCGCGAACTCTTCTATCCGTTATTTTATTCTAATGACCATTTCTCTAAATGTAGGTTGGGCCACCCTCTCCCCAAGGGGAGTGGCGGGTTCAGCGGCATTCGCGGCGCACGAGGCGGAGGGTCAATGTGGAGGCTGGCCGTGTGGCATTGCCCGCTCTGCCTGTGAGTGGACATGTGGCTGCTCCTTCAGCAAGGTCCGAGCAGGCACACGGGGGGAGGGGTTTATTAGTTATTGGGAGCTCCAACGTTAGGCGGGTGATGGAGCCCCTTAGGGAAATAGCGGAAAGGTCGGGGAAGAAGGCCAGTGTTCACTCTGTCTGCTTGCCGGGGGGTCTCATCCGAGATGTGGAGGAGGCCCTACCGGCGGCGATAGAGAGCACTGGGTGCACCCGACTGCAAATTGTTGCTCATGTCGGCACCAATGACTCCTGCCGTCTGGGTTCTGAGGTCATCTTCAGTTCGTACAGGCGGTTGGCGGAGTTGGTGAAGGCGGAAAGCCTCGCTCGCGGGGTTGAACCAGAGCTAACTATTTATAGTATCGTTCCCAGAACCGATCGCGGTCCTCTGGTTTGGAGCCGAGTGGAAGGCTTAACCCAGAGGCTCAGACGATTCTGCGGAGAGCTGGGGTGCAAATTTCTCGACCTCCGCTATCGGGTGGAGAAATGTAGGGTCCCCCTGAATAGGTCAGGCGTGCACTACACGCCGGAAGCGGCTACGAGGGTAGCGGAGTACGTGTGGAGTGCACATGGGGTTTTTTTAGGTTAGAGAATTCCCTCCCTAGGCCCGACAAGACGCCTCCTGAGACGCGGCAAGGCAGGAGTAGGCAAAATGCAACAAGGAATAACAATATTAATGTGCTAATAGTAAACTGCAGGAGCGTCTATAGAAAGGTCCCAGAACTGCTCTCATTAATAAACGGTCACAACGCCCATATAGTACTAGGAACAGAAAGTTCGCTGAAACCGGACGTAAACAGTAATGAAATCCTAAACTCTGATTGGAATGTATACCGCAGAGATAGGCTGGACAGTGAAGGGGGAGGCGTGTTTATAGCTATAAGAAGTGCTAGTTCTGCAAGGTTCGCAGGAGAGCTTCTGTAAAGTTTGGAAGGTAGGAGACAAGGTACTGGCAGAAGTAAAGCTGTGAGTACCGGGCGTGAGTCGTGCTTCGGTAGCTCAGATGGTAGAGCACTTGCCCGCGAAAGGCCAAGGTCCCGAGTTCGGGTCTCGGTCGGGCACACAGTTTTAATCTGTAATTGTAACTACCAAACATTTTATTAAATTTAAAGCCATTAGATTTATGTGATTTATTATGTAACTGAAATTTAGCGGATTCATTTTAGTGCTCTTTTGCACCACACAGATATCTTGTCTAAATAATTTTGCAATTCGTTTTCATCAACTGTTGACTTTACATGACTGTATATGCAAACAATCTAAGAGGGCTGCGCAGATTGTGTTCTAAATCGTTCATGTGGATCAGGAACAACCGAGGGTCTGTAACACCTCCCTGAGGAACGACGGATACTACCTCTGTTTTACTTGCTGGCTTTACGTCAGTTATTACGAACTGAGACCTTTCTAACAGAAGATCACGAACAACTGTTTCAATAACCCATAGTCACACTTGAGTAGAACAGTGTCAAAAACTTTCTGTAAATCTAAAAATATGGAAACAATTTGGCATCCCCTATCGATAGCACTTCTTATTCCCTGAGACGAAAGAGTTAGCTGTGCTTCACAAGAACCATAATTTCTGAATCAGTGTTGGCTGTTTGTCAATAAATCGTTTTCTTCGAGGTGATTCATAATGTCTGAGAACAGTATATGTTCCAAGATCCTACTACAAATTGACGCTAGTGATATAGGTCTGTAAGTCAGCGGATTACTCCTACTTCCTTTCTTGGTTATTGATGTGACTTGAGCAACTTTCCAGTCTTCGGCTATGGCTTTGTCTGCGACCAAACGGTTGTGTATGACTGCTAAGTATGGAGCTATTGTATCAGCGTACTCTGAAAGGAACCTGACTGATATGAAATCTGGACCAGAATCATAGTCTTTTGTGTTTTAAGCTGCTTCGCTCCACTGAGGATATCTGCTCAAGGTGGCAGTTGTTTTTCATTCGAAATTTTAAAATATTTACTTCATATTCTTTTGCGAATGATGAATGACTGTCAGCAAACCTCTGTATTGTTTCTAATTTCTCCAATTTTTTCTTCATGGTAATTACGCGAGACTTATGTGGGGGAAGTAATAAGTTGTCCAACTCTCCGACTCTTCCCGGAAAGTGCTTTCTCGAAAGCTCTATTGTAAATCACTCCACGATGCGCAGCGACCCTCTTGTAACGTCTGCCAACGGAGTTTGTTGAACATCTCTGTAACGCTCTAGTACTGACTACACGATCCCGAGGTGAAATGAACCACTATTCGTTGGCTCTTCTCTATCTCTTCTATCAGTCCTATCTGGTAGGATCTTAGATAGGTGAACAATACTCACTAATGGGTCGGACAAGTGCCATACAAGTCATTTCCTTCGTGGATGAGTTACATTTCCTTAACGTTCTTCCTATGAATCGGAGTCTGTCATCTGCTTCTCCCACTATTTGTTTTGTGTGGTCATTCCACTGAAGGTTTCTTAGAACAGTCACTCCTAGATACTTAACGGCAGATACTGTTTCCAGCGGTGTGTCATCAATAGTGTAGCTATACAGTAGTGGATTTCGTTTCCTCTATATGCCGAAATATGTTACATTTAATTACGTTCAGGATCAGCTATCAGGGCCTGCACCATTCATCAGTTCTCTGCATGTCATTCTGAAAATCATTTCTGTCTTCTGGCGTAGCTAATTTTTTACTGGCGACCGAATCAACTGTGAATAGCCTCAGAGAGCATTCGACGCTTCCTACTAGATTATTTAAAGTCATTATAAAAAACAGTAAAGGTCCTATCGCACTTCCTTAGCGTACATCTGTACATAGATCCTTTAAGAGCGATGTGATGAGTACTGTCTGCAAGGAAGTCTTGACTCCAGTCGAAAATCTGCTCCGATACTTGATAAGTTCGTATTTATTTCTCTAAACGGCAGTGCGAGATGGTGTCAAAAGCTTTTCTTAAGTCCAGGAACACGGCATCAACTTGAACGCCGTAGTCTACGGCACTAAGGATGTAAGTAGGCTGTTTAGGTTTTCTTATTGGTAACGTCGCTTAGCGCTCGGTATGAAAAATCACTGGCTGTGCTGTGCGCAGTCTGTGTTTAGTTTGCATTGTTGTCTGCCATTGTAGTGTTGGGCAGCGGCAGCTGGATGCTAACAGCGCGTAGCGTTGCGCAGTTGGAGGTGAGCCGCCAGCAGTGGTGGACGTGGGGAGAGAGATGGCGGAGTTTTGAACTTTGTAAGATTAGGTGTCATGAACTGATATATATATTATGACTATTAAGGTAAATACATTGTTTGTTCTGTATTAAAATCTTTCATTTGCTAACTATACCTATCAGTAGTTAGTGCCTTCAGTACTTTGAATCTTTTATTTAGCTGGCAGTAGTGGCGCTCACTGTCTTGCAGTAGCTTGAGTAACGAAGATTTTTGTGAGGTAAGTGATTTATGAAACGTATAGGTTAATGTTAGTCAGGGCCATTCTTTCGTAGGGATTTTTGGAAGTCAGATTGCGTTGCGCTAAAAACTATTGTGTGTCAGTTTAAGCAAAGTCTTGTATAATTTTTCAAAGGGGACGTTTCATATAGACCAGTCTTGTATAATTTTTCTAAGGGGACGTTTCAAGGATCCGGAGGAGGATCAGAGCGAGCTGAGTTTCGCAGGATACCTGTTTACGGAATCCATGTTGATTTTTGTAGAAGAGGTTTTTCTTCAACAAGAGCAAATATCTGCCATTTACACGTTCGTATGACTATTGAAAGGACGGCCCATGTTACAGTCTTCCGCGGTGAAACAATTTCGGAAGACCGAATTAAGCATTTCGGCCTTCTGTCTGCCATCATCCGTTTTGGTAACAGTGTGGCCACTGAGTAAATGAATAGATGATTTTAGCCCACTTACTGATTTTACATACGACCTAAACCAATTAGGGTTTTTACTCAAATCGGTTGACAAAGTATTACTTTCAAAGCGACTGAATGGTTCTCTCATTGCTCTCCTTACGGACATTTTCGCTTCGCTCAGCTTTTGTTTGGCATCTAGGTTTTGACTTCTCTTGACCTTGAGAAAAAGTTCTTTTCGAACATTAGTGGAGGTTTTCCCCATCTCTTAAGATCGTACTCGGTACATACTTGTCTAGGGCCTATTGCACGATTCCTTACAATCTTTTCCATTCGTTTTCCATATCTTCGCCGTTATCACCGAATATTTGCTCTCTGAAATTTGTATGCTGTCACTATGGCTAAGAAGAAATATCTTCCCACCTTTCTTAATATTCTTTGTCAGACCCGTTGTCATAGATGCTATCACAGCCTTACGATCACCGCTACCTTCCTCTACGCTAGCTGATTCGATAAGTTCAGGTCTGTTTGTTGGCCACACGTTACCGCCAGAGATGGTTCTCTAACGATCTGCCCAAAGTAATTTTCGGACGAGACATCCAGAACAATGTCATACAAATTCCAGTCTTTGGCACCAGTTTTGATAGCATGAGACTCCCAAACTATATCTGGAAAGTTGAAGTCACCCCCTAATACAGCAGTATGATCAGGAAAATTATTGACTGTATTCTATGTCTGAAGCGCTCTACCACTTGGGCTCTTGTCCCATGGGGTCTATAAAATCATCCAATTACAATTTTTGACGGATCTTTGATACTTAACTTCACCAAAATTAATTTACTAACCGGATCCGTGATAACCTCCCAATATTATATCGAATCCCCTACTGCAATAAACACGCGGCCACCACTGGCGACTAACCTATCCTTACTTAAATAATCCAATCTGAACTTAAGATTTTGTTGTCATTAATGTCTGGTTTCAACCAACTTTCTGTTCTTAATGCTATCTGTGGATTGTAAACTTCAGTAAGCGATACTAGCTCTGCGACCTTTCTTTGCATGTTCCTGCACTTTATTAAGATCATATTAACTTTTTCTGCCTCTGATATGCAATTACGAAATTTTCTCTGGGGACATTATGGCTGATTTATGAGGCAAACCGTCATTGACCAGCGTTTCTCTAACCTAAGAAAGCCCCATGTGGACACCATACGCCTAGTAGCCGCTTCCTGCTCCTGACTTGCTAACGGGAACCCTACAATTCTGTACCCGACAGTCGAGGTCGAGAAATTCGCATCCGATACCGTCGCAGAGTCGTCTGATCCTCAGGTTTAGACGTTCCACTCTGCTCTAAATCAGGGGATCGCAGTCAACCTGGGACACGATGCTACAGACAGATAGCTCAGCCTACACCCTGCGTGCAATGCTAGTTGCCTTCACCAAATCAGCCGTACGCCGGAAGGAGCCAAGGATGACCACAGAACCCAAGCGGAGGGCGTCATTCGTACCGACATGTGTCACTGTATGCAGCCGGTTGCACCCTTTGCGCTCGATAGCCGCCGGCAGCGCCTCTTCCACATCACAGACGAGACCCCCCCCCCCCCCCCCCCTAGCCGGGGGCGAACATATAGAAAGCATACTGGCATTCATTCCTACTTTTCCTGTTATGGGTTTCATCAGCTCCTTAACATTGGAGCTCCCAAGGAAACGCATACCCATCCTCTGCACTTGTCAGGAGTGGCCAGGAAAATAGGACGTTGGCCCAACAGGAAAGGCATCTCGTGCTGTCTCAGAATTATCATCAGCATTGGGCGGCATCTCGTACCAGTTGCTAAGTCGTAGGGGGCCAGCCGCGCTAGCTGCTCCCTATTTCGCCTTCCACCCATTGACTCCGGAAACCACTATTGATTTCCACTCACTCTCGAGAGAGGATGGACCAGCCAGATGTTGAGTATCACAAGATGCAGCTACACACGCGTGACCAGGAGATTCCAACGACGCCAACGGTGTCGCAGATCTCGTTCCTGGCTCTCCGATGTCGCCGTAACTTTGAGTATTAGCCAGAAGCATGTCGACAGTAGCCATAACTGCTTGCAGCTGTTTACGGACAGCAGCCCATTCTCCTTGTGTCCGCTTGTAACAAGCACAATCCACAGCCATATTGTAGCATGTAAAAAAGGATATAAGATCTCAAATGACCGTATGGAGTTTGGTATGCACGCAAAACACAATGAGAACAATAAAGAAACAGCTCTGCAGGTTTCTCACTATGCCCTGTGACAGCAAACTCTTAAACGGAAACAAATTTCTCTACAGAAGTGCATGTAACTACAGTTACCCGTTACAAGTAACGCTACTTACCCGAAAGCTACTGCACAAGATAAGTATGCAAACTAGAATGCACTGCTCTGAACTATATGCTGTGTACCAGCACGAGATTTTAACTTAGTGACCTGACGCTGTGGTCTGCCTGTGGGAAAATTACACTAGGAAGCCGCGTTACACAAGGACATGCACCAAGATTTACACAAAACAAAAACTTACAGTAATTTGCTAACCACTAGTCTTCACAGTAAAATACACAGGTATAGTTCACTCCTTTGCAGAATGGAAACTGGACCAAATTACTGTGTATCAGACATCTTCTGCTCTGCTACCGCTGCTGGTTGGTCTCTCGTCTCGGCGTCTGCCAGACAGAACAAGAAGAAGGAGGTTACTTTGCCCATTAATCTCTAATTCTTATTATAGTTATTATTAACTATGTGTGGTTCATTGTACTTACTTTTAATAGCTATTATTTTTCCAGAGTATAATCCGATTATGGAAGAGATCGCGCAGCCGTTTCCTACAGCCCTGGGGCAGCCGCAGCCCACAGAAAGTCTATCTGACCGATTAGACAGGTTATCGTCCGACTACGCTGTAGCGCAGCCACTGCAGCATCCGCAGCAGTACCAACCCTAAGCTGAGTCACAGCCAATTGACTGCAGAACACTGCTGTTCACCAGTGCATGCAATTTTGCTACGAATAGGTTTAAACGTGTGAATGTATGTCTAGCACCTCACAGTGACTTTGATGTGATGACTGAAACAAGAATGTTCAGTGTCTTGGTGCTAGTATGCAGCATGCGTTGTTTGTATGAGACTATCTGTGTAGCATAATGGAATTCATAGAGAGGAAGATGAGGAATAAATACAAAGCATGGGTTACTCCTATTAACGTTATCATGGTTCAAATGGCTCTGAGCACTATGGGACAGTCCCCTAGAACTTAGAACTACTTAACCCTAACCAACCTAAGGACAACACACACATCCATTCCCGAGGCAGGATTCGAACCTGCTACCGTAGGGGTCGCGCGGTTCCAGAGTGAAGCGCCTAGAACCGCTCGGCCATACCGGCCGGCAACGTTATCATGTTAAAAGGTGAGAGGTCAATTATTGATATGTATGGAGAGACAGTTCTTGAGTTAAAATCTGGGGGTGTCAGCATGTATGTTAAAAATTGTGGTGTGGCAAATTTAAGTGAGCTGTATAATGCGTTACAGACGGAGCCGCTGGCGTGCTTGTACGGGAGTTGCATTCTATCACTTTATTGACGTCTGCGTGAAAACGGTGTGAATATAAATCAACTAGAACAGTGTATAAATGGCTATCTCGAGCTGACAAAAAAAGAAAAGTAACTGTAAGTCCTATAAGCATAAAATCTGTGGAAGCCCAGTTAACTGAAGGAATGCCTAGGTACGTATTCTTCTTCTGCAAAACTAAATGATTGTGTGATTTACATTTGTAAAGTAAGGCAAAATGTTTTATAAAATAATTTTTTGTTATTTGTGTCCACCATGCAATAATTTTCATAATGAGATTCGATCACGGATTTTTTAAATAAATAATAACACCGAAACAGCAAAAATATTATTGTATAATTAGTTAAATATGACTAACAATTTTAATGCAGAGATGCATTTTTCACACTAATCGTCGTCGTCGGCTATAACTCGATTCCGAGTATGCACAGCTTTTTCCTGCATATTATGAGCGTTTCAATTCAACTTACGGATGTGTTTCAGATAGCTGAACAGACCAATCCTGGCATGAAAGATGCATCCACGTACTTCGCAGTGAATGGTTGGAGGAGGGCGGGGCTGTAACTGACGGAGCTTCCTTGCTTGTCGCTTGACCTCTTCGTGTCTGCGGTGTTTTCCTGAAAAATGTTGATAGCGGTGGATGTAGTGTTCATCCACAGTGTATGGTTCACAGTACATATTTGTATGTTTATGCCAGTTATTTTCATGATATCTTTCATCTGGTTCTTGAAGCGCTTGAGAGGGGCTCAATGAAGTCTACTGCCAGAGCAGAGTTCACCATAAAGGATATGGCGGGGAAGCCTTGTATTACTGATGCGATGCAAAAACATATTCAAATATGTGTGAAATCTTATGGGACTTAACTGCTAAGGTCATCAGTCCCTAAGCTCACACATTACTTAACCTAAATTATCCTAAAGACAAACACACACACCCATGCACGAGGGAGGACTCCGCCGGGACCAGTCGCACAGTCCATGATTGCAGCGCCTCGACCGCTCGGCTAATCCCGCGCGGCATGCGATGCACATGGCCTAATCATTTCAGCTGATGAGCAATGAGGGTTGCCTCAATACTGCTTAGATGCGTTTTCTTGAAAATCACAATGTGGGTCACATGACCCTCCCACTTAATGGTCA
This sequence comes from Schistocerca gregaria, assembly GCF_023897955.1. Classification (NCBI taxonomy): domain Eukaryota; kingdom Metazoa; phylum Arthropoda; class Insecta; order Orthoptera; family Acrididae; genus Schistocerca; species Schistocerca gregaria. The sequence continues at coordinate 709,526,771 of NC_064931.1, forward strand.
AGATGAATCAGACATTTTGTTGGTGGAAGCGTTCAAATTTCTTGATATCAACGCGACAGAGTGTCCAAGTTACACAGCCATACAGGAGCGAAGGAATGGCAACAGCTCTGTACACGGTGAGTTTAGTGTGTAGCCTTAGGTCTTTATTCATTAAGGTTCTGTGTGTTAACCATCCAAACGCTGCTTGGGCAACCCCAATTCTTTTATCAACATCTTGTTTGCAGGTACACCGTTCAGACAAGATGCATCCAAGATATGAGAATTGCACGAACTACTTCCTTGCCGTATCTAGGATAGAGATACTAAAAGCGAGGAGAGTTAATTATGGGGCAGATTTTGCAAGTACCTTCGCTTTTCCCGAATAGATGGTAATACCAAAGTGATCACCTGTAGTCTTAAAGCAGTTGACTGGCAGTTGTAACAATGCCAAGATAACCTGGGTACTTTTTGGTGGACGAAGTCTGGCGGGATTGAAGATACGTCCATAAAAACGAAATTTAATCTCCATGCCCTGCTTGTTCGTAGGTGATTCATATAGCATGGCAGCCATCTACAGAGCAAAGATGGTTGGATGAAGTACACAGTTTCAAGTCTTGAGTGACTGGGAACAAACTGGATGCAGCGTTACCATAAAGTACCTGCAAGGACATGCCATCACGCAGAGCTTGAACCAGGTCCACATAGTGCTCAGGATATCCACGGTGTCTCAGTGTCTTCACCATGGCAAATCTAGGCACTGAATCGAAGGCTTTTTCCAGGTCATAGAAAAGGAAATGGAGGCTTCTGTGGCTCTCTGCATGTTTGCTGCAGTTGTCTACCACAAAATATCATGTTTTGTGTTCCTCTGTAGGTCCGGAACCGCATTGAGGTTCAAGAAAACTCTTATCTGTAGCTGACAATAGCGGTATTCCACGATAGTTCCCACATAAACTACCGTCGCCTTTTTTAATATAATGATGATGGTAGCATTCTTCAAGTAATCAGGTACTTCTCAAGTTCCTCAAATTAAGAGGATCAGTGTAAAAACTCTAGTCTTCAAGGGTGTACCTCCATTTCGCATCAGTCCCACAGGAATTTTATCAGGACCAGAAGCCTTAATTGATTGAGTGCTATATATGTGGATGGCTGTGCCATTCACGGTTGTTGAGGTTGCTGAGGTTCATTATATAGAAACTCCTCAGCAACACTGGAGGCACGATTTAGAGGCACAGATAAATGTTCGTTTGTTCGTTGCAACGCTCTAAGACTTTTTCATACTCAGTCAAAGTGATGGAACTATCAGCAGTCTTCAGTGTTCCTGCTGAGGATCTAATTGGGCCACATGTCTGCTTTCTGCCTACAAAGAAGTTTTCAGGTCACAGGCATCAGATAAGCTCTGCAGTTCTTCAGTTCTTTGTTGCCGCTAGTTGTTCTTGATTTCCATAATTTGGGCCTGACATTTCCCCTTAAGTTTCATGAAATGTGATTTCTTCACGCTGGAAGTCGGATGTTAAAGAAAGGACAGATGGGCTTAGCGTTTGACATTGATCAGGTACATAATTCCTTCACTATTTTCATCAAAGCAATCTTGTCTTTTTTTCTTCACAAAAACCAATTATTTCTTAAGCTAACTCAGTAATAACGCCCATTCCCGATTTTCACTATTAGTGCTGGCTCTGAATGACTAGTCAGCTTGCTTAAGATTGCGTTTCTGTAATCTGTAGCAATGGATCTAATTTCAAATTTAGAAGTGTCGAATTCCCGTCTGGACAGGGTTTGCGACAGATTAAGATTCTCAATCGACAGAAAATGAGCTTATGATCTGCGTATCAGTCATCGACATTTCTTTCTGTCCTCGTGACAAGAACATCTTTTTCATCTCATTGGCTGGTGATGATGTAGTCAAGTATGTGGTAGTGTTTCGAGTGAGGATGCATCCAAGTGATCTTATAGCAATTAGGCAGGCAGAACTAGAGTTCACGTTCAGCACACAAACCAAGGAGCAGCAGACCATTAGCGCTGCAGTTGCCAAGTCCTGGTTTCCCCATCACATTGCTCCATAGTTAATTATCTTTACCAGGTCTGGTTCTGAAACCTCCAAGTAATAAGATATTGTCTCTAAGTGGTACTTTCGTGATGGCACTCCTTAACAGGTTATAGAACTAATCTTTAGTGTTCATATCAGCATCTAGGATGGGAGCACATGCAGAGATGAAAGTGATAAATTTACCTTGAGACAGCGGGATTCGGGTAGACATAATTCTTTCGCTGACAGCCGTTGGAGTTAGCTGATAATCATTCACCAGTTAGGTCTTCATAGTGAATACAACCCCATGAATCTCCCTCATCTTTTCTCTTCCAGGCGATCGTATAATCTGAACTGAACTATGTAATTTTACCTTCGCTGGACAATCTAGTTTCAGTTACGGCAGCGACACTACTGGAAATTGAAATAAGAACACCGTGAATTCATTGTCCCAGGAAGGGGAAACTTTATTGACACATTCCTGGGGTCAGATACATCACATGATCACACTGACAGAACCACAGGCACATAGACACAGGCAACAGAACATGCACAATGTCGGCACTAGTACAGTGTATATCCACCTTTCGCAGCAATTCAGGCTGCTATTCTCCCATGGAGACGATCGTAGAGATGCTGGATGTAGCCCTGTGGAACGGCTTGCCATGCCATTTGCACCTGGCGCCTCAGTTGGACCAGCGTTCGTGCTGGACGTGCAGACCGCGTGAGACGGTCAGACGGTGTTCAGGAAAGATAGATTAGGCAGAATTGGTGGTGGAGTGTTGGTGTCTGTCAGTAGTGGTTTATCTTGTAGTGAAGTCGAAGTAGATACTCTGTGCGAATTGGTGTGGGTGGAGGTTATACTTAACAGCCGAATTAAGTTAATAATTGGCTCCTTCTACCGACCCCCAGACTCCGATGATACAGTTGCGGAACAGTTCAGAGAAAGTTTGAGTCTCGTAACAAATAAATACCCCACTCATACGGTTATAGTTGGTGGGGACTTCAACCTACCCTCGGTATGTTGGCAAAAATACTTGTTCAAAACCGGTGGTAGGCACAAAACGTCTTCCGAGATTGTCCTAAATGCATTCTCCGAAAATTATTTAGAGCAGTTAGTCCACGAACCCACGCGAATTGTAAATGGTTGCGAAAACACACTTGACCTCTTGGCCACAAACAATCCAGAGCTGATAGAGAGCATCATGACTGATACAGGGATTAGTGATCACAAGGTCATTGTAGCTAGGCTCAATACCATTTCTTCCAAATCCATCAGAAACAAACGCAAAATAATTTTATTTAAAAAAGCGGATAAAGTACCACTAGAAGCCTTCCTAAAAGACAATTTCCATTCCTTCCGAACTGACTATGCGAATGTAGACGAGATGTGGCTCAAATTCAAAGATATAGTAGCAACAGCAATTGAGATATTCATACCTCATAAATTGGTAAGAGATGGAACGGATCCCCCGTGGTACACAAAAAAGGTCCGAACGCTGTTGCAGAGGCAACGGAAAAAGCATGCGAAGTTCAGAAGAACGCGAAATCCTGAAGATGGGCTAAAATTTACAGACGCGCGAAATTTGGCACGTACTTCGATGCGAGATGCCTTTAATAGGTTCCACAACGAAACATTGTCTCGAAATTTGGTAGAAAATCCGAAGAAATTCTGGTCGTATGTAAAGTACACAAGCGGCAAGACGCAGTCAATACCTTCGCTGCGCAGTGCCGATGGTACTGTTATCGACGACTGCGCCGCTAAAGCGGAGTTATTGAACGCAGTTTTCCGAAATTCCTTCACCAGGGAAGACGAATGGAATATTCCAGAATTTGAAACACGAACATCTGCTAGCATGAGTTTCTTAGAAGTAGATACCTTAGGGGTTGCGAAGCAACTCAAATCGCTTGATACGGGCAAGTCTTCAGGTCCAGATTGTATACCGATTAGGTTCCTTTCAGATTACGCTGATACTATAGCTCCCTACTTAGCACTCATATACAACCGCTCGCTCACCGATAGATCTGTACCTACAGATTGGAAAATTGCGCAGGTCGCACCAGTGTTCAAGAAGGGTAGTAGGAGTAATCCATTTAACTACAGACCTATATCATTGACGTCGGTTTGCAGTAGGGTTTTGGAGCATATACTGTATTCAAACATTATGAATCACCTCGAAGGGAACGATCTATTGACACGTAATCAGCATGGCTTCAGAAAACATCGCTCTTGTGCAACGCAGCTAGCTCTTTATTCGCACGAAGTAATGGCCGCAATCGACAGGGGATCTCAAGTTGATTCCGTATTTCTAGATTTCCGGAAAGCTTTTGACACCGTTCCTCACAAGCGACTTCTAATCAAGCTGCGGAGCTATGGGGTATCGTCTCAGTTGTGCGACTGGATTCGTGATTTCCTGTCAGGAAGGTCGCAGTTCGTAGTAATAGACGGCAAATCATCGAGTAAAACTGAAGTGATATCAGGTGTTCCCCAGGGAAGCGTCCTGGGACCTCTACTGTTCCTGATCTATATAAATGACCTGGGTGACAATCTGAGCAGTTCTCTTAGGTTGTTCGCAGATGATGCTGTAATTTACCGTCTAGTAAGGTCATCCGAAGACCAGTATCAGCTGCAAAGCGATTTAGAAAAGATTGCTGTATGGTGTGTCAGGTGGCAGTTGACGCTAAATAACGAAAAGTGTGAGATGATCCACATGAGTTCCAAAAGAAATCCGTTGGAATTCGATTACTCGATAAATAGTACAATTCTCAAGGCTGTCAATTCAACTAAGTACCTGGGTGTTAAAATTACAAACAACTTCAGTTGGAAGGACCACATAGATAATATTGTCGGGAAGGCGAGCCAAAGGTTGCGTTTCATTGGCAGGACACTTAGAAGATGCAACAAGTCCACTAAAGAGACAGCTTACACTACACTCGTTCGTCCTCTGTTAGAATATTGCTGCGCGGTGTGGGATCCTTACCAGGTGGGATTGACGGAGGACATCGAGAGGGTGCAAAGAAGGGCAGCTCGTTTTGTATTATCGCGTTATAGGGGAGAGAGTGTGGCAGATATGATACACGAGTTGGGATGGAAGTCATTACAGCATAGACGTTTTTCGTCGCGGCGAGACCTTTTTACGAAATTTCAGTCACCAACTTTCTCTTCCGAATGCGAAAATATTTTGTTGAGCCCAACCTACATAGGTAGGAATGATCATCAAAATAAAATAAGAGAAATCAGAGCTCGAACAGAAAGGTTTAGGTGTTCGTTTTTCCCGCTCGCTGTTCGGGAGTGGAATAGTAGAGAGATAGTATGATTGTGGTTCGATGAACCCTCTGCCAAGCACTTAAATGTGAATTGCAGAGTAGTCATGTAGATGTAGATGTAGACGACGCTTCATCCAGTCCCAAACATGGTCAATGGGGGACAGATCCGGAGATCTTGCTGGCCAGGGTAGTTGACTTACACCTTCTAGAGCACGTTGGGTGGCACGGGATACACGCGGACGTGCATTGTCCTGTTGGAACAGCAAGTTCCCTTGCCGGTCTAGGAATGGTAGAACGATGGGTTCGATGACGGTTTGGATGTACCGTGCAATATTCAGTGTCCCCTCGACGATCACCAGAGGTGTACGGCCAGTGTAGGAGATCGCTCCCCACACCATGATGCCGGGTGTTGGCCCTGTGTGCCTCGGTCGTATGCAGTCGTGATTGTGGCGCTCACCTGCACGGCGCCAAACACGCATACGACCATCATTGGCACCAAGGCAGAAGCGACTCTCATCGCTGAAGACGACACGTCTCCATTCGTCCCTCCATTCACGCCTGTCGCGACACCACTGGAGGCAGGCTTCACGATGTTGGGGCGTAAGCGGAAGACGGCCTAACGGTGTGCGGGACCGTAGCCCAGCTTCATGGAGACGGTTGCGAATGGTCCTCGCCGATACCCCAGGAGCAACAGTGTCCCTAATTTGCTGGGAAGTGGCGGTGCGGTCCCCTACGGCACTGCGTAGGATCCTACGGTCATGGCGTGCATCCGTGCGTCGCTGCGGTCCGGTCCCAGGTCGACGGACACGTGCACCTTCCGCCGACCACTGGCGACAACATCGATGTACTGTGGAGACCTCACGCCCCACGTGTTGAGCAATTCGGCGCTACGTCCACCCGGCCTCCCGCATGTCCACTATACGCCCTCGCTCAAAGTTCGTCAACTGCACATACGTTTCACGTCCACGCTGTCGCGGCATGCTACCAGTGTTAAAGACTGCGATGGAGCTCCGTATGCCACGGCAAACTGGCTGACACTGACGGCGGCGGTGCACAAATGCTGCGCAGCCAGCGCCATTCGACGGCCAACATCGCGGTTCCTGGTGTGTCCGCTGTGCCGTGCGTGTGATCATTGCTTGTACAGCCCTCTCGCAGTGTCAGGAGCAAGTATGGTGGGTCTGACACACCGGTGTCAATGTGTTCTCATTTCCATTTCCAGGAGTGTATATCAATGTTCATTCGATCAAGCTCACGACTGACTAGAGCTTTTCTTCCTTCCGGCTTGTTATTGTCTTTTAAATGAAGTGACGTTCGAAGATTGCAGGTTACTATCATTAGAGCTTTCGTAATCTTTGTTTTTCGACCACATGTGGGGTGACCTGCTGGGTGCGGTCTCCTAGCGGGCTGAGAGTGTATCTACCGATGTTAAGCCCACATTTTCCAGGGCCTTCTCCATTCAGGATGGGCAGTGGTGATTCTTAAGAGGCCTGCCCAAAAGCAGGTGCAGGACCGAACTCTTGAGTAGTCACGGGGTCTCAGTAAGATGACCATCACACATCTGCTGCCAACCTGCAGGTCCGAACTAGAGGCTCCCACTTTCACCTAAAACCCTGTCTCCACCATCCATAACCAATCGCCGTTGGAGTTGAATTGAAGATTTGACAGCAGGAAAACGTTCCAAAAGCGGTTTTTGTTTAATACTCTGCGGCTAAGATGAAATGAGACGTGCAGGCTCTAGTACCACCGCTGTAACGGATTGCCGGAGGCTCAAAATGCAATTGAGTTGCACCTTGATAGACAGTCTGTCTGGCATGACCTCATCTGCCTCTACGACCGTTGAGAACCGCAAAAAGAAGGTTCCAACTCTGACCGTTTCGCCATTGGGCCAAAAATCGAGTGTTGATTCACGCGCCAGTTCCGCCATTCCTATGGTCTCCATCTCCGCCTTCGCTGTCGTTGAAGTCTTCACCGTACCATGACATGGTGCCCTGACAAGGTACCATCACCCGGGCCAGGTGAACCAAGGTTTTTTTAACAAGGTGTTACTCCTCCCCTTCTCCTTTATCAGCAGGATTTGTGACCGGCTATGGCGGAGTTTTCACACTAATACTATATGGGATAAGAGTTTACTTTTAAAACGCATTATACAGGGTGTCTCACTCAAAACTCCCTCATTTCAAGCACGTAGGAGAGAAAAAACGCAGTACATAAGACAATTAAAATTCACCACATTATAGAGCATCTCAAATAATTTATATTCCCGCTTCAGAAGTGCCAAGTACCGTCGCAAGATTGCAGCATGCTCGCATGAAGCGAAAATAGGGACTCCACAGTAGTGCGCAAGCAGTAGTGTGGTTTACAACAAAATCGCCGGTTACTGTGTAAAGAAATTATCGTCGTGGTTATGAATGTGATCCATCTGATGTGAAAACAATTAAGGAATGGTATAGGGAGTTTCTGGCAACAGGAAGTGTCCTGAAACATTCAGGTGGTGCACGTAACAGAGTTTCAGAACAGACACTGGAGGACATCGGGCAAACGTTTCTCAGAAGCCCACGTAAATCAGTTCGTGAAGCATCTAGGAGCCTTGATGCACCTCGATCAACAATGCGTCGTGTAGTTCACCAACGTCTTCGTATGTGTGATAACAAAGTGAAAATTCTGCAACATCTGACCCCGAACGACAAACCACGCCGACAATAATTTGCTGCGGATATGCTGCAGCGTATTGATGTGGATGCTAGCTTCCTGCAAAGATGTTTATTCTTATATGAGACAACTTTTCATCTTTCAGGAAGGTTTAATGGGCATAATGTTCGGATTTGGCGTTCGCAGAATCCGCACGTTGTCTTTGAACATGTTCGTGATAGCCCTAAACTAAACGTCTGGTGCGGGCTAATGCACGACAGGATTGTTGGACCGTTCCTCTTTGCGGAACAAACAGTAAATGGGTCAGTGTATCTGGACATGTTGGAGCAGTTTGTGAAACCTCAGATACAAGACTTGCAACCCAACATCAGTTTTCAACAGGATGGAGCTCCACCGCATTGGTCAACGGCTGTTCGCAAGTTGCTGGATAGGAAATTTCCCAATCGTTGGATCGCAAGCGGAGGACCCATTGCCTGGCCACCACGTTCACCCGACATTACGCCGCTTGATTTCTTCATGTGGGGATTCGTGAACGACCGCGTGTATGCAACCAAAATGAACGATGTTCCTACGTTGCGACTTCGTATCACTAATGCGATTGCAGCAATAACAGAGGAAATGTTACAAAGAACTTGGCAAGAAATTGAATATACACTACATATTCTTCGTGCTACAAATGGTTCACATGTAGAGGTGTATTGATGACAAATAAATAAATTCTTTGAGATGCTCTACAGTGTGGTGCATTTTTCATTGACGTACCTACTGTGGTTTTTTTCCTGGGTCTTTGAAATCAGGGAGGTTTGAGTAGGACACCCTGTATATATATTGTTCTCAATGAGAACATACATAACTTAGCACAGCAGAGACGCGGTACCACTTAGTTGTTACGTTCACACCTTTCGTTGGAGCTAGAGGCGTCTGTGGTTCGCACGTATGTACAATCCCTTGCGCGCACATACTGCTGACGAGGAGAACACGGCAAGTGCCATCAACAGATTTCCCAGAAACTACGTTCGGTGGAAGAGATGTCTAAATAAGCCAACTCATGTGTCGACTTATCGGTAGATACTCGTCCGTGCTGAGTAAACGAAGTCAAAGTTTATATGCCTATTAGCGCTGAACAAGGCTACCCTTACCGGTGACACACTGGGTCGCATCGGCATTTTACATCTTTGGCTCGTGCTCGAAACCCGATTATTGTTTTTGTTTTTCATTTATCTACCCATATCCGTAGTAAATCACTATAAGAAATTTTTCCCATGTGTGCTGTAACGATGTTGTCGTTATTAATCTACTAATTGTCTATTTTCTGACTGAATTAAAGAAACTACAAGTGAATGAAAAAATTATTTGAAATCGTTTTCCGTTTTCATAATCAAGATATACTAATAACATAATAATAGTACCCATGGTCTAGGTCAGTCTGCTTTCGACCGGTGAGCGGCGAGGACGTCTTGTTTACGTCCCGTCCGCAGAGTCGCGAGCGCGCGTAGTTTGTTTACTTCCTCGCCGCAGCTAATACTCGCGTCCGTTAACACTGAGTCGCCATGGCTCATTCGTACAGAAAAGGTACCATCAAGATCACCTTCCAGCCCGACTACGCACGACCACGAGCCTTTGACGTCGAATGATTCATCCGTGACGAAGTTCAAATACCAACACAGCACATCGTCGGTATCCACCTATCCATCACAAGTAGCGTCGTTTACGTCAAGATGGTCGATGACGAGTTATGTCACGCAGTTGTGAACAGATGCGCGAATACTCTCAAGTTCAAACACTCCGATGGTCACATCGGAGAGGTTACTGTTGACCATGCTGGACTAGGATTACGCACACTAAGAGTCTTCGAACTCCCTTTCGAAGTACCACCGGACGTAGTTACCTCAGCTTTCCGCCCTTATGGGACGGTAATTAGTCACGTGGCCGAAAAATGGAACACCTTCGAGACGTACCAGGTCCTCAACGGCGTCCGTCAAGTGAAAATTGAATTAAAGAAGCATGTGCCGTCCTACTTAGTCATAGGTGGCTGTCGAGCAATAGTAATGTACGACGGACAACCTCGTACTTGTTCTGGTTGCGGCCAGGAGGGTCATGGGCGCTCGGCGTGTATTCAACGTCGGGTTACACAACTTCCATTGCATGACACGACACCACCTCCTACGCTCACGGCCCTCCCCCTCAATTACGCAGAGGTGACACGATCGACTGTTATGACAGACGACAACCCCCCAGGAAAACAGGAGGCGTTAGACTGCGCGCCTGTCGCCGGTCCTGGATTGACCAACACCATTATGGTGTCTGCAGAGGTTGCAGAACGCCGCCCATCGACTCCACATGAAGATTCGGACGAGAGAATGGAACTCGACGCTAGGGTTGTACCAACCTCTGCCTTTCTACCTGAGGGGAATGCTATACGGGAGCCACAAGCTCTTTCGGACACAGAAACCCACGTCCGCAAACAAAGGTCACCGAGAAAACATAAAAAGCGACGTCGCACACCCTCAGAGGATTGCCTCCAGCGGCCGTCTTCTCCAGTTGACGACCGGACGGCCGACGAAACGACGAGGAAAATGGATGACACGAGATCGCCCTAACCGGTCACTTTGTCTGATTTTGACAAACCCGATTCTGCTCTCTCGGGCAAACGGATGGCCAACACATTACCCGCCGTTGGTACACAACCGGAAACAAATGCGGATTCACCCTTAGTCACTGAGCCCACAAGTGTTCTACCGCAGCCACCGTTAACTTACGGACCTTGGGCGGATGACATTGAAGACGATTCTACGGCCGCTGTGGTGGACGAGAAGAAGGGTCTCTCCTCCCACAACTCGGCCCCTCCCGAGTAGCAACAGATGACGCGGCCAGCAGATCACAGGCCCAACCTTTTACGGCGACACTGACGGCGGCCCCCACCGCAGGAGACGATCTACAGACTTATCGCTTAACGACCATCAACATTAACACAATTCGGACACGTACGAAGTTGTCGCTGCTCCAAGACATGCTCAATGCAGCAGACGTTGACAATGTCTTTCTCCAAGAAGTCTTCGTCGCCGATTTCCCGGGGATGTATGGTTATACGGCTCATGTGTCCCACGCCTCGCCAACTAACAGTGGAGTCGCAATTCTCCTCAGAGAGGGCCTCGAGGCGGACGAAGTCCGATATCTCCCCGACGCTAGAGGAATGGCCGTAACTGTGCAAGGCGTCCGCTTTATCAATGTGTACGCCCCTTCCGGAACGAATCGCCGTCGTGACCGATCGCTCTTCTTCGCAGAAGGAATAGCACCCCTTTTTTCAGGGCAGGGACCATGACTTGATATTAGAAGGCGATTTCAATTGCACCCAAGCACCTAAAGATCAGCTGCCACGCCATTCACCGTGCCCCGAACTTGGGACACTCATCGACGATCTCCAGCTGGTAGATACATGGGAACATGTTCGAGGAAATGGACCTGGATACAACCGTTACACGAGTCACTCGTCTAGTCGCATCGATAGGATTTACGTCTCCCGTTCTCTCGCGGCAACGGTGAGTGACGCGGAGGTGTGGCTAGTAGCCTTTTCTGATCACGAGGCCTATATATGTGCCGTCACCCTTCGTCGCCAACGGGTGTGGCGTAGCCGACATCCCTGGAAATTAAACCTTGCTCATCTCGCTTCTCCGGATTGTCGACGCGCCATCGAAGACACGTGGAGTTTGTGCGTCCGCCGCCTCCCAAAGTATCCTACGTCGATTAGTTGGTGGTTAACCTGCGCCAAGCCGGCCCTACGGCGAACCTTTATTACGTATGGTCGTGAGACTGCTGCTTGGAGGCGGCAGACCCTTGATTTTTATTTCACCGTCCTTCGCGAATGCGCCTCCTTGCCACCCACACCGGAACGACAGTTGACAGTTCAGCGTGCGAAAGCACAGATCGTAGCCCATATGCGCCGCCACCTCGAAGGGACGATCGTCCGAGTGCGAACACAAGACAGACTCGCAACGGAACGACCCACCATGTACCACGTCATCCGAGAACGTACACTGCGAAAACGGGCGCTGATACATGCCGTCACCACTGAGTACGGCCTTCGTCACACCACACAACGCAATATTGCTGCAGCCTTCTTCGACCATTACGCACGACTTTATTCTGCTCAATGTTCCGACCCAACGACGGTGACAGCAGTCCCACAACTGGTTTACTGCGTTGTCCCACAGGATTTACAAACTGAATTATTGAACGAAATTACGGAAGACGAAGTTATCGACGCCATCGGTAAAGGAGCGGAGAATAAATCTCCTGGCCCGGACGGGCTCCCTGAGGAGTTTTATAGAACTTTCCATTATTTACTGGCTCCCAAGTTAACAGACATCTGTCGGTAACTTATGTCCCCCGCGGTGCCGCTCCCTGCGACCTTCGTAGAAGGAATAATTATACCGGTTCACAAACCTAAAGGTGGGGCTCGAATACAAGATTACCGCCCGCTAACACTCGTCAACTGCGACATGAAGATATTCACCAGACTGTGAGCAAACCGTCTACGACCTACCCTACCTTACGTCATCTCGCCAGATCAGACTTCGCTAGGGGGTATCAACAACATCCACACAGCACTGTGTCGATACCGTGACTTAATAGCCATAGCCAGGGCACGCCGCATCCCGGGAGCATCACTAGATTTTAGCCAAGCTTTTGATCGAGTGGATCACGCGTACCTAACGTCCGTTCTCCAGCATATGCAGTACCCACAGCAATTCACAGACGTCGTGATGCGCCTCCTCCGAGGGGCGACTTCCAAAGTACTCGTTAACGGGCGTCTCTCGCAGTCCCTCGCGATTTACCGCTCCGTGCGTCAAGGCTGCCCCTTGTCGACGTTACTATATGCTCTGGCACTGGAACCACTCCTCTGTGGCCTCCGTCAACGCCTCACCGGTCTTACCCTACGTGACGTCACATTTCGCTGTACAGCATATGCAGACGACCTGGTCCTCGTGTTCCGCAATCGCGACGATGTCAACAGAGCACTAGAATGGATTACCACGTACGGTGTGGCTTCCGGCAGCTGTCTCAACGTCGCCAAATCCGTCGCCATGGCCATAGGAGACGGGTTGACCCCAGCGTGTGTCGAACCCCTACAGGTTTGTGGCATTATCAAATGTCTCGGAATAGAGTTTCACAACGTCATACGGCGCACTGCGGCTCTTAACTACCGCCGCTTATTAAAACAAATTCGGGTCCAGATCTTCAACCTTCGTCTGCGGACCCTGGACATTCTCCAAAGGACACACTTCGTCAATGTTTACCTCGCATCGCGCCTTCCACACATAGCGCGTGTTCTTCCAATACCGTTACTGATGGCTCGACGTCTATTAGCGGCATTCGGAGCCTACGTCAGTACAGGCATGCTCTTCAAAGTCAGTTATGAGTCACTGACCCTTCCCCCAGAAAGGGGAGGTCTTGGTCTATTCCATGTCCACGACTGAGCAGTGGCCCTGTATGTCAGCTCACACATCAAGCTGTGGTGCCACCACCCGGAAACTTTGACAGGTTTGCTGTTGGAGTCCTTAGCTCCGCCCTCCCTTATGCCCCCACTGACGACGCAAGACATACCCCCACCCTTCTATTACTTCGGGAACTTTTACATTGAACACAGCTATGTCCGTATCGCAGTAGCACCGACGAAACAGGCGTCGGCGCGGGATATATATCATGTACTACAGCAGAGGCGCCCACCAAACATCGTCGAGACCAAAAGCCCTCACATTAATTGGAAGGTGGTGTGGAAGACGATTCACGCGGTTACACTGGACACAGCCGTCCGATCCACTTGGTATATCACAGTCAATGGTAAACAGATCACCCGATCACGCCTCCACAAGATAAATATGGCGGAATCGCCTCTCTGCGTAGACTGCGGGATACCAGACACGGACGAACACCGTCTCACATGTGGCGAGGCAGAAGACGTATGGCGCTTGGTGCGACAAATGTTGTCGTATTTTCTACGAGTGACTCCGGAACACATTACACCTCAGTTTCTACTGTTTCCGGATCAACAGTATTTCTCGCGCGCCAAGACCAACGCTTTTACGTGGATCCGTGCGCATGCGGTACACTACTTATTTCACGATGGACCTAAAGATGTATTCGACTTTTGGAACTACCTACAAGAACGTCATTGCAAAATCGTACGGAACCCAAAATACAGACAGTATTTTTCTAATTACTTAAGGAGTGCCCTACGCGACCCTCCACGCAGCTGGATCATCAACAGGTAGGAGAAAATACCCATTGAGTGAGCTGACAAGACTAAGTTCGATTCTCGGTGGAATAACATGATATACGTGAAGACGTACTTGGATGATGAAGCGTAAGGAGAGTAGCGACACACCCTTCTACATCCTGTATGAAGCACTCCTTTTTTTCGTATTCCCCATATACATTACCTCGGTGTAGGAACGATCCGAGTTTTTTTTTTTTCCTCAGGGCACGATGCGGTGCTAGATAAATTTATTTTTGTTGTGGTATATTGTATCAAAAAAACAGTAAAAATAAATAAATAAATAAATAATGAATCCCACAAAAGATTTCTCCTTCCCATCCCTGATTCCTTGATTCCTTGACGGACGAGGGGGACACTGTGACCAGGCCTCGGGTTGCGACCGCTGATCACTCTGCCTTCCCCGATCTGTCCCCCCCCCCCCCCCAAAAAAAAGCTGCGGAACGAGAGGTCTTTGGTTCAAGTATTCCATAGAGTGAAGTTATGATCTATCCGTTGGTTCATTGACATTTCAAAAAAAAAGCAGATGTTCTTCTTTTCCTTTGTATTTTTCCACATCTCAATTGATAGGGATAGGAGGGTTAATTAGATAAGTAAATCAATAGGGAATGATAATAATAAGGCAGGCAAATAAATTTCTCAAACCTCATGGGACAGTATACAAAAAAGGGGTAGCGTCTTTGATTCATAATCAAAACGCCTTCGGTCCCGGGTTCGATCCCCGCCACTGCCTAAATTTTGATAAATAACCAGCATTGGCGGCCGAAGACTTCCGGCATAAGAAGTCAGCCTCATTCTGCCAACGGCCTTGTCAAAGAGGGCGGAGGAGCGGATTGAGTTTCAGGGCACTCTCTTGTCCTAGGGATGGGAAACTGCCCCTAAAGGCGGAAGAATCAGCAATGATCAACGACATGAGAATGCAGAAGGCAATGGAAACCACTGCATTAAAGACACGTAACGTGTATCCACAGGACATGTAGCTTGTAGTTGAAGAAGTGTCATGATGATCTCTCCATTGGCAAAAGATTCCGGAATAGTCCCCCATTCGGATCTCCGGGAGGGGACTGCCAAGGGGGAGGTTACCATGAGAAAAAGATTGAATAATCAACGAAAGGATAATGTTCTACGAGTCGGGGCGTGGAATGTCAGAAGCTTGAACGTGGTAGGGAAACTAGAAAATCTGAAAAGGGAAATGCAAAGGCTCAATCTAGATATAGTAGGGGTCAGTGAAGTGAAGTGGAAGGAAGACAAGGATTTCTGGTCAGATGAGTATCGGGTAATATCAACAGCAGCAGAAAATGGTATAACAGGTGTAGGATTCGTTATGAATAGGAAGGTAGGGCAGAGGGTGTGTTACTGTGAACAGTTCAGTGACCGGGTTGTTCTAATCAGAATCGACAGGAGACCAACACCGACAACGATAGTTCAGGTATACATGCCGACGTCGCAAGCTGAAGATGAACAGATAGAGAAAGTGTATGAGGATATTGAAAGGGTAATGCAGTATGTAAAGGGGGACGAAAATCTAATAGTCATGGGCGACTGGAATGCAGTTGTAGGGGAAGGAGTAGAAGAAAAGGTTACAGGAGAATATGGGCTTGGGACAAGGAATGAAAAAGGAGAAAGACTAATTGAGTTCTGTAACAAGTTTCAGCTAGTAATAGTGAATACTCTGTTCAAGAATCACAAGAGGAGGAGGTATACTTGGAAAAGACCGGGAGATACGGGAAGATTTCAATTAGATTACATCATGGTCAGACAGAGATTCCTAAATCAGATACTGGATTGTAAGGCGTACCCAGGAGCAGATATAGACTCAGATCACAATATAGTAGTGATGAAGAGTAGGCTGAAGTTCAAGACATTAGTCAGGAAAAATCAATACGCAAAGAAGTGGGATACGGAAGTTCTAAGGAATGACGAGATACGTTTGAATTTCTCTAACGCTATAGATACAGCAATAAGGAATAGCGCAGCAGGCAGTACAGTTCAAGAGGTATGGACATCTCTAAAAAGGGCCATCACAGAAGTTGGGAAGTAAAACATAGGTACAAAGAAGGTAGCTGCGAAGAAACCATGGGTAACAGAAGAAATACTTCAGTTGATTGATGAAAGGAGGAACTACAAACATGTTCCGGGAAAATCAGGAATACAGAAATACAAGTCGCTGAGGAATGAAATAAATAGGAACTGCAGTGAAGCTAAGACGAAACGGCTGCAGGAAAAATGTGAAGACATCGAAAAAGATATGATTGTCGGAAGGACAGACTCAGCATACAGGAAAGTCAAAACAACCTTTGGTGACATTAAAAGCAAAGGCGGTAACATTAAGAGTGCAACGGGTATTCCACTGTTAAATGCAGAGGAGAGTGCAGATAGGTGGAAAGAATACATTGAAAGCCTCAACGAGGATAAAGATTTGTCCGATGTGATAGAAGAAGAAACAGGAGTCGATTTAGAAGAGATAGGGGATCCAGTATTAGAATCGGAATTTAAAATAGCTTTGGAGGACTTACGCTCAAATAAGGAAGAAGGTATAGATAACATTCTATCAGAATTTCTAAAATCATTAGGGGAAGTGGCAACAAAACGACTATTCACGTTGGTGTGTAGAATATATGAGTCGGGCGACATACCATCTGACTTTCAGAAAAGCATCATCCACACAATTCCGAAGACGGCAAGAGCTGTCAAGTGCGAGAATTATCGCACAATCAGCTTAACAGCTCATGCATCGAAGATGCTTACAAGAATAATATACAGAAAAATGGAAAAGAAAATTGAGAATGCGCTAGGTGACGATAGTTTGGCTTTAGGAAAAGTAAAGGCACGAGAGAGGCAATTCTGACGTTACGGCTAATAATGGAAGCAAGGCTAAAGAAAAATCAAGACACGTTCATAGGTTTTGTCGACCTGGAAAATGCGTTCGACAATATAAAATGGTGCAAGCTGTTCGAGACTCTGAAAAAAGTAAGCTATAGGGAGAGACGGGTCGTATGCAATATGTACAACAACCAAGAGGGAATAATAAGAGTGGACGATCAAGAACGAAGTGCTCGTATTAAGAAGGGTGTAAGACAAGGCTGCAGCCTTTCGCCCCTACTCTTCAATCTGTACATCGAGGAAGCAATGATGGAAATAAAAGAAAGGTTCAGGAGTGGAATTAAAATACTAGGTGAAAGGATATCAATGATACGATTCGCTGATGACATTGCTATCCTGAGTGAAAGTGAAGAAGAATTAAATGGTCTGCTGAACAGAATGAACAGTCTAATGAGTACACAGTATGGTTTGAGAGTAAATCGAAAAAAGACGAAGGTAATGAGAAGTACTAGAAATGAGAACAGCGAGAAACTTAACATCAGGATTGATGGTCACGAAGTCAATGAAGTTAAGGAATTCTGCTACCTAGGCAGTAAAATAACCAATGACGGACGGAGCAAGGAGGACATCAAAAGAAGACTCGCTACGGCAAAAAAGGCATTTCTGGCCAAGAGAAGTCTACTAATATCAAATACCGGCCTTAATTTGAGGAAGAAATTTCTGAGGATGTACGTCTGGGGTACAGCATTGTATGGAAGTGAAACATGGACTGTGGGAAAACCGTAACAGAAGAGAATCGAAGCATTTGAGATGTGGTACTATAGACGAATGTTGAAAATTAGGTGGACTGATAAGGTAAGGAATGAGGAGGTTCTACGCAGATTCGTAGAGGAAAGGAATATGTGGAAAACACTGATAAGGAGAAGGGACAGGATGATAGGACATCTGCTAAGACATGAGGGAATGACTTCCATGGTACTAGAGGGAGCTGTAGAGGGCAAAAACTGTAGAGGAAGACATACACTGGAATACGTCAAGCAAATAATTGAGGACGTAGGTTGCAAGTGCTACTCTGAGATGAAGAGGTTAGCACAGGAAAGAATTCGTGGCGGGCCGCATCAAACCAGTCAGTAGACTGACGACAAAAAAAAAAAGAAAAAAAGCCGCTTTCCGGAAAAATATGATGCGCTGTGATTGGTTGGCTGTGAAAGTACTGCCAACTCTTGAAATCTTCAGTAATGTTGACAACGCTTTGTTTCGTAGTGAGATTCATATAAAGTGCAGGTGTTCATATCAGCAGAAGCTGCAGTCAAGAGGAATATTTTAAATAAATATTTCCTACAATCAATCACACAGTTGCAGTTTTAACTTTAAATGTACTGCGCCTAGCAGGCATTACCACCCATGCGGTGTGGTATTCAGCACTCAGCGCGCGTCGCCGCCGCACCCACACTTCAGCACGCCACATACAGCACCTTCGTAAATGTTTTAAGCATTCGTGAGTAGAGAGGGGTAATTGTAAATTTAGTGCCATAAATAATAATAACCTTGATGAACTGGCAGTAGAAATCGCGAATAGTATATACTCATATATATTTACAGTGATCGATAAATAGTTCACCCCTGTGAGAGAACGGTCGATGGGCAGCAACTGTCAGGTATTGTGGAAAACAGCTCAACTAAATACGACTATACATTTAAATAGTGGTGGCCACAGTATGAGCGTAGCCACTATCAAGAAAACAACACGGAAACGTTTTGTTAGAATACAGGTAGGCTAGCTCACCGAACCGAACTCAATGGAAAGATAACGCATACCACTGCAGTACTGAGAGTGAGCAGTTTGCCAAAAGGAGTGCGAATGACAATCACTTGACTAACCATAAAGGAAAAGCATTAAATCCAGTATAAAAAGAAATATCAAGTCCTCAAAAGCCCTTCTAAGCGTAAGGTCCGCAATAGTGCAAATAATCAAATAAGAAATGCTGCACATGAATACACCTCACTTCTTCTTCATTCCCACATCCCATGATCATGTACAATGCAGGAAAAATATCCCGTACTAATACCGGATCCTTTATGGTAGCTTCTATTAAAATCCGGCATTCCAACATGGTAATTAATTCAAAAATACTGCATCACTATTTTTCATATGAGTTTCACTATAACTCCTAGCGTACTTGTCTCGGCTCGTCCCAGGGGAAAGGAAGTGTTATAACTCTGTCTATAACACACATGAAATGTAGTGCAGAAGAAAAATCACAAAACACCAAGACAGGGACTCAGAAAACACATAGTAGCTACTCTCCTTTACTGAATCGTAATTATCGCAGTTATTTCGCTCTTCATCTCAGTGGTAGTGAGATTGTTACCATTGTTTAAAAATTGTTTGTAAAATTGCCAACGTCTCGAAGGGACTGCGGGTAACCAGTTTAACGCCTCAGGAATTGTTACTGAAAGATACAGCGCCCTACAACTTCAGCGTATCTAGTGCTTTCAAGCACCATTGTTTGACAATTAAGTAAAGATATTGCTGTATGAAAGTATATTCTTTTTCAGATCCTAGTTCTATCAGTTTCCTATACTCACTTTAATCTGACTTTCTTAGAAAAAGCCTGTGTTTCTGGGGTCCCAGCAGATCGATGTGCAAAAAACAAAAAAAAAACAACAAAAAGATCAAATGGCTCTAAGCACTATGGGACTTAACATCTGAGGTCATCAGTCCCCTAAACTTAGAACTACTTAAACCGAACTAACCTAAGGACATCACACACATCCATACCCGAGACAGGATTCGAACCTGCGACCGTAGCAGCAGCGCGGTTCCGGACTGAAGCGCCTAGAGCCACTCGGCCACAGCAGGTTGCAGATCGATGTTCAGCGACGGTCTTCCGACGGTGGGCTGCCCTTCGATGTTCAAAATGTCACGTATGCCACTCTTTGTAAACTGATGACCAATTGAGGAATGTTTGACTTTTAAAAGTGGAAAACATTTTAGTATAGTGTAGAGCAAGAAATATAGTTTCAATTTGCTTCAATAATTGTGTTTGTTTCCAGCGACCAAATAATCAGATTGAAGGCTTCCTCGTGTAGCTGTATATATTCAAGGTTCACAAGACCCGTGGCAGTGGAATGCTGACTGGTCTTGCAAAAAAGAAAAAAAATATTAAATCCGAAGTCGCAAACTTGTTGTGGAAAATTAGGGGAAGAATAGTAATCGATGCATGGGAGCGGTTGTATCACTAAGAGATGGACTGGTACACATTGCATCTGGGTTATAACAAAGCATAAGCCCTTTGACGTGAATGATAGTGTCCTCGCAGAAGCTTACAGAGCTATGGTGCAGCGGGTCGGACGCAACAATGCGTGGAACCGTGACTCAGCTGCAGTTCAACGCTACACAGCTTGTGTCTGCAATCCTGCTGGCGATGTACAATTTAACGAAACGGTAACAACAACTGTAATTATGCTAACTTATGAGAATGCAGAAACACGAATATGATTGTGGGGAACCACAGTCGGCCGTTTCAATATGTAGAAATCGTTTACCGAAAACGTACAAACACAATCGTGCAAAAAAGAGTTACAAAATCGTTAATCAGTAGGTTCGAGGAGGACGGTGGTTGACAAAAATTGTAAATTTCAAGGTAATGAGGACAAGTTTTCCATTTTTCGGTTCCTACCATAAAATGACAATACTGTCAATGTTACTGCGAGAGTAAGAGAAATCTACTACTCACAATCGTCATAAGCACTGATTCATTTAATACAGGGCTAACGTCAGGGCTATCCTTCCCTTATGTGAAGGTAGCAGAGTTTCACGAGAGGGAAATAAGGACGAACTACAGATACCGTCAAACAAATCACTTCACAATAAGATGCACGGTCCAAGTCATTCCTGCGGAATCTTCGTAACGAAGGTGCTGAGGCGTCATCTTACCTCGCTTTGTAAATATTCAGTGTCGTATACTAACGTTTCAAACTTGGTGTGAGGTTTTCCATATTTACTACTGAATCACGTGGTTTAGTGGTCAAAGTCAGCAGTGAGCAATCCGATGAAATGCAAGAATAACGGTTATCTCAATAGGTCATTATTAACGTTAAATATCATAAGTAATAAAAGACGTCTGGTGTTTATTGAAATAGTCCTTTTTGGACAACTACCTTTACGAAGTAGCCACAGTTTTAGCGAATCTCGTACACATGTGACGTCATCAGATGACGTACCGGGCCTCACGAAAAATACGGGTCTCGCAACTAACTTGTGACGTCACGTTAGTCGGTTTGTCCGCCACACGTTTGGTATCCTTGTGCGCTCTATCGCGTAAGTGAGCCAAATTGGTCCTTGGTACGACCAGTGTACGGATGTGTCACACACTGAAATCTACCGTGATTTCGGGGGTCTGGTAGAGAGTAAATTGCGATCCGTCTGCCTGATCGCTAGACCGTGAGATTTTTGCATTTCTTTCGTGGCCGTGATCGATTCTTAAATGTCGCCTTACGTCTCGCCTCCACCGTACACATCTCGCCAGCTGCAAGTTACATCGCCGCACGGAACAAACACGGTAACGTACTGCTGCGGCCTTGTCAGGGCGTACAGATAATCGACACTTGCTCTCAGCTGCACCGATATAGAGAAACGTTTGTAGATATGAACAATCAAAGCCTGCTCAGCGTCAGATCAATTCAGGTTGCGTTATCCACATTTTAGGGGCCAGAGTACTTGACTCACTTCTGCCACCCAGGGTCCTTGTCCACTGTGGTCTTAAACCACCTGATAGTTGTTTACGGTATTCAATCAGTAACTTGTTTAACATAATTTATGTCTGTTGTTTTAAATAAATGTTGTTAGAACTCTAGTAAATTTTGCATACATTCTCAGTCGTTTTATACAGTCCCCACAGCGTTAACTCGCAATGTCGCTGCGGAAGTTACATTTAAAATTACGACGTACATTTCCTTGTGGAACTGGCTGTACATTGCTCCGCCCTGCAACTCTGTATTCATAAAACTAAACCGATTCGTCACAGTCTTGTATTACCACTATCGCGACCGTTACCGTACCGCATTGGATAATGCAAGAACGAAAACAGAGTATTTTAGCCTAGCTATGTGTAGTACCATCCCTACCGGGTAGGGGAGAATCGACATTTCTGTGGCAACGTATACCATCTGGTGACGTCACATGTTCAACATTTGTCATCCTCGTTTGGAACATTTCCCGTCAATTGTGGCCCCATAAATCTCGCACTAAATTACTTGTCTCAGCGTCATCTACATCGGTTCGGGGGTTTCTAAGCGTTAATAATAATCACCCTTCATATAAAACATAGTAATCATAGAAGCCCCTGTTTTCTTCTGACAGAGAAGATTTGGCTCAGTCACCAAGTGTACCAAATCAATGCCGGCAGCGAGTAAATCTTCCTTTCAAAATCTGCTGCTGTTATCTGAATAAATACTCGTGAAAGTTATTGGGTAAAATTGGCTGTCACTCTTTATCACTGGTTCAAATGTCTCTGAATATTATAGGACTTACCATCTGAGGTCATCAGTCCCCTAGAACTTAGAACTACTTAAACCTAACTAACCTAAGGACAGCACACATCCATGCCTGAGGCAGGATTGGAACCCGCGACCGTAGCAGTCTCGCGGTTCCATAGTGAAGCGCCTAGAACCACTCAGCCACACCAGCCGGCCTCTTTATCACTGTTTTAAAATTGTGCTGGTTATTATTCTTCACTCTACACTGGCAATTCTGTGTGGCAAATATTACTTGAATCTTTCTGTAGCAGCTAATATAAAGCACCAAATGTTAAATTTTTGTCTTAAAGCAGTTACACGTTTATGTAAGTTCCTTACTTTTACCTAACAGTGGAGTAAAACAGTAAATTCTAGCAGTAAATGTTGACATAAATAGTGCAGTAAAATCACTTATGATGGTCAGTTGAAATACAACTCAGATGTGCCAGTACTTAGATGAAGCACTTCTAAGGAACATAAACAGGAACAAAATGATGAGATTACAGCAGCAATAGCGTTGGGGAAATGCTAATAATTATCGATGTAACGTAATTATGTTCCTTAACCGACAAGTATATTAAACGACCAATAGACGTTATCTACGGAAATTCTTGTAAGAACTGTGACCCTCAGCTTCCATCGGTTAAAACCCCTATGGAGAGATAATTGTCGCAATATGTTGCTGCTGGCTGTCACTACTCTCAGTAACTGTATCAAGCCACTACACACACACACACACACACACACACACACACACACACACACACACAGAGAGAGAGAGAGAGAGAGAGAGAGAGAGAGAGAGAGAGAGAAAGAGAGGTGGGGGGGGGGGGGGGTTGCACGCACGCTACGAAATGTTGCTGGGAAAGTAGCTAGCCAGAACAAGCCGTTTTTTCGGAGTTGTATTTGCCTTGAAGTACTCCATTTCTTCTCTCATAACCAACACAAATGCTACTAATAAGTTTAGAATCCATGACAAATCTGTGACCGCCCCCCCCCTCCAACATTAATAATCAAAAATAGATATCTATCTCTGTGTTATACTTTGTGTAGCCAAATATCATTCCTAACTGCCTGGAAGGTGCTGTTTTCGGCTCCCTCCACATCAGTAGGTATCTGCATAATGGGAACTCTCAACTATATTACATCATTGCCCAGTAAAGCAAAGCATAATCACTGTAATTTATTTTTCCCATTTGCGTTTCCCCTTTTTTTAATTCTCTAAGCCATCTTCAGTCTAATCCAGAACGATGCAGTTTTGTTTCCATATCTGTGATATTTGGATTACCAAACAGTTCACATTGCGTTTTTTCTGTAAATAAGTAATTACTTACAGTTTGTTGGCATCTGCGTTTCTTCTCATTTGGTCTGGAAGTCGCATAACCACTTCGTTTCCGAAACATAAGCTAATTTTTATATTCCGAACTTCTTCTTCACACTGTTCACCATGTTTACCTTTATTTTTGTGGTGCACTATTGCTCTTTCGTTAGCAGTTATAGAAAGATGTTGGAAAACAGCGATTTTAAAGACTTAAATATTAGAGTTCATTATGTGTTTCCTCCTGTTTGGTTTGCTTCCCTGAAAGTAATTACTTATTTACATGAAGAACGCCACATGCCTGTTTGATAATCTAATAATAACACCTATCAGAACAAAACTGTATCCTTCTATAGCTCTCTGAATATGCCTTAGAATAAAGAAAACGGCGAAACGCGTCTGGGAAAAATAAATTACAGTGTCGCAAGAAAAGGCGGTTTTATTTACAAAACAAATATTTCTGTGCTTGTTGCGAGGGTGGCCACGCAAACAAATTTGTTAAAGCGTAATCAGTTTGCAGCGTTTGCTATATTTGCGATCTACAATCAGCGACCCGTAAGCAAACACATGTACCGTCTTTTTTTTGATAAACGTCTATTTGTATGCACACTGATATTCTGCAACCTCAAACACCTACGTACGGGGGCAATTTAACTGTATTCTTGACTTTCAGTTCCTGCGTCTCCCTAGCGACTGGCACACACATAGAGACTGCAAAACAGTAATACTACACACACTTCACACCCCCTCATTGCTGCTTCCACTGTCGATTTAAAACATACCTTCTCATCACTTTAGATAGGCAGGTACGATAACTCTGTTGCTATCGATGCAGTACATGTTAAATCTCGTACTCCAGAGAATTGGAAAATGACTCAGAATCGGGTATAACATTTGGGTTGCAGATATTTCCGCTTTCGATGGCGATACTAAAAGGTGACGGCGAACACGTCACTTGTAAAGCTCTGCATATGGAGCTTCAGTATACAGGGAATGGCTGTTGGCCAGCTACAGGAAACAAATTGCCGGCTGTTATGGGGGAGCAGCAGTTCAGCAATCGACTTGCAGGTTGCATCCATCTTGTACGGTTTGGAAGTGTGGTCACTTGGCGGCGATGAACATGTGAAAAGACTGTGGATTCTATAACTGACGCACCACTACACTTTCAAACCAAATTTTAGGCAACAATGCAGCCACCATATCATCCACAGGAAATCCATAAGATTCTGTATAAGAACAACTTCCTCTCTCCACCAATTTCATCAATTAACTAAGCCAAAAATTCACAAAATCGCTTCATATATTACCAAACATGTCCCTCACACACCTCTGGTGCAAATATACAGGCTGCACAAAAAGTAATACCCCCACACAGTCCATGTCCTCTCTCTTTTTTTCACCTATGATACAGTCTCAAATCAGACATGCGTAGTGCTCTGTTTCTTTACACAGTCAGTTCACTTAGGGTCATCAGTTTGTATGTCGATGTTGAAATCTTTCAAACTTTGTGTAATTATGTGCTGTTACTTCAGTCGATTCCTGTTTTGAGTATTGGTACTGATTGGAGTACTTGCCCGCGTAAGGAAAAGGTCCCGAGTTCGAGTCTCGGTCCGGAAAACAGTTTTAATCTGTCAGGAAGTTTCATATCAGCCCACACTCCGCTGCAGAGTGAAAATCCCATTCTGGAAACATCCGTCAGGCTGTGGCTAAGCCATGTTTCCAAAATATCCTTTCTTTCATGAGTGCTAGTCCTGCATGGTTCGCAGGAGAGCTTCTGTAAAATTTGGAAGGTAGGCGGAAGTAAAGCTATGAGGAGGGGGCGTGAATCGTGCTTGGGTAGCTCAGTCGGTAGAGCACTTGCCCGCGTAAGGCAAACGTCCCGAGTTCGAGTCTCGGTCCGGAACATAGTATTAACCTGCCAGGATGTTTCTTACATGCAGTTGTACTAAAATATCCCACTGTTTTCGCCCATCGACTGTACGTTTATCCTAGTCTCCACAGTATACGTGGATCGCGGTATTGACCTACCTCGTTTGTTTCCGGCTGCGACATAAAACAAAGCCGGCCGCTGTTGCCGAGCGGTTCTATGCGCTTCAGTCCGGAACCGCGCTGCTGCTACGCTCGCAGGTTCGAATCCTGCCTTGGGCATGGATGTGTGTGATGTCCTTAGGTTAGTTAGGTTCAAGTAGATCTAGGTCTAGGGGACTGATGATCTAAGATGTTAAGTCCCATAGTGCTTACCACCATTTGAACCATAAAACAAAATTTTCCTGGAACAGGTAAATAGCAGTATAATTCTGCATATCTGCTATTCTATAACCTTAGGAAACCTGTAAGATATGTTAACAAAATTGACGAGAGCCACACACAGCTTCGATGAAGTATGAAATGGAACATATACACTGACGGAAAAAAATTAGTACTTTCTCCTAGAGGTTTCCAATTCACTCAAGATTAATTGTTGCAACGTTGCATATGGAGTACATGAAGTGACTACAATTATAGATCAATATTCTGAGGCACCAGGTGTCGACCGGTACTGAAACACCAGTATTATTACGTTGTGTAGTCTCCACGGTCGGTAATGTCGGCGTTGACTCTGCCGATGGCGAATACTGCGCTTTGATACGTAATAGTACTAGCCTGGAAAGTTGCTGCACGAATTGTAGAGCACGTCGAGTTTCACTGGCCATGCGTGGGAAAGCATTATCGTGGTGGAAAAACACAGAATCTTCGTTGAAATAAATGGTTGTAACTCCGTCATAAGCTGTGTCCATTTTCAAACAATCCGTATCGTAAGTATGGCAATGCTGTTATGTACAAAAGTGCCCCTGGAATGATGATCAGTGCGACACTATGGCCGACTCAACCAAAATAAATTTACGACCTAGGACTCATATTAGAGTGCCAACTATTCCAATATACCGTTGTAGTTCATTATTGCATCGTTTGTTGAACAACACACCTATCAGATTAACGGCTCGAATAAATGAATAACTCTCATGGCATCACTGGCTCGGAATCCTCGAGGGGCAAACTCATCCGCCCAACAGGGAAGAGTACCCTTCCTCCGTGGAATAGCCCATTTCTCGCAGCACGCTAGAGTTGTGTCTTAGGGGTAGGCTGTTGAGTTTAGGAGAATGTAATCGATGCTGGTATAGTGTGCAGTAATACACTACTGGCCATTAAAATTGCTACACCACGAAGATGACGTGCTACGGACGCGAAATTTAACAGACAGGAAGAAAATACTGTGATATCCAAATGATTAGCTTTTCAGAGCATTCACACAAGGTTGGCGTCGGTGTTGTGATGCCTCGTGTAAGGAGGAGAAATGAGTACCATCACGTTTCCGATTTTGATAAAAGTCGGATTGTAGCCTATCGCGATTGCGGTTTATCGTATCGCGACATTGCTGCTCGCGTTGGTCGAGATCCAATGACTGTTAGCAGAATATGGAATAGGTGGGCTCAGAAGGGTAATACGGAACGCCGTGCTGGATCCCAATGGCCTCATATCACTAGCAGTCGAGATGACAGGCATCTTATCCGCATGACTGTAACGGATCGTGCAGCCACGTCTCGATCCCTGAGTCAACAGATGGGAACGTTTGCAAGACAACTATCTGCACGAACAGTTCAACGACGTTTGCAGCAGCATGGACTATCAGCTCGGAGACCATGGCTGTGGTTACCCATGACGCTGCATCACAGACAGGAGGGCCTGCGAAGGTGTACTCAACGACGAACCTGGGTGCACGAATGGTGAAACGTCATTTTTTCGGATGAATCCAGGTTCTGTTTACAGCACTTTGATGGTCGCATCCGTGTTTGGCGATATCGAGGTGAACGCACATTGGAAGCGTATGTTCCTCATCGCCATACTAGCGTATCACCCTGCGTTATGGTATGGGGTGCCATTGGTTACGCTTCAAGGTCACCACCTGTACGCATTGACGGCACTTTGAACAGTGTATTTTACATTTCAGATGTGTTACAACCCGTGGCTCTACCGTTCATTCGACTCCTTCGAAACCCTACATTTCAGCCAGATAATGCACAACAGCATGTTGCAGCTCCTGTACGGGCCTTTCTAGATACAGAAAATGTTCGACTGCTGCTCTGGCCAGCTCATTCTCCAGATCTCTCACCAATTGAAAACGTCTGGTCAATGGTGGCCGAGCAACTGGCTCATCACAATACGCCAGTCACTACTCTTGATGAACTGTGGTATCCTGTTGAAATTGCATGGGCGACTGTACCTGTACACGCCATCCAAGCTATGTCTGAGTCAATACCCAGGCGTATCAAGGCCGATATTATGGCCATAGGTGGTTGTTCTGGGTACTGATTTATCAGGACCTATGCACCCAAATTGCGTGAAAATGTAATCACATATCAGTTCTAGTATAATGTATTTGTCTAATGAATACCTGTTTATCATCTGCATTTTTTCTTGGTGTAGCAATTTTAATGGACAGTAGTCTATTTAAATTGTGTGATGACGAGAGATGGGACAGGCAGAAACCCAGTTCTGGTTGATCCCACACTACTCTCAAATGGCGCCAAGAACCACCAATTTTATCGTTACAATTCTAAGAAGTGATCACCAACACCGCACTCCATTAGATCTTGCAGAAAGGTTCATAATATAGTCCAGAATGTTGGCATAACGTTTGGTGATCAGGGACTTTATGCCACCATTTCTTCTTCTCTTCCCAGCCAAATATTGGCAATAAAAATTTCTTTAACTGCCTGATTTCGTCCGGCTGCCTCCGAGATGAACGCCAACACAATAGCGCGTGCGTCAGCCATCTCCGCTGTGGATGAGGGTAGGTTATCTACACTCCTGGAAATGGAAAAAAGAACACATTGACACCGGTGTGTCAGACCCACCATACTTGCTCCGGACACTGCGAGAGGGCTGTACAAGCAATGATGACACGCACGGCACAGCGGACACACCAGGAACCGCGGTGTTGGCCGTCGAATGGCGCTAGCTGCGCAGCATTTGTGCACCGCCGCCGTCAGTGTCAGCCAGTTTGCCGTGGCATACGGAGCTCCATCGCAGTCTTTAACACTGGTAGCATGCCGCGACAGCGTGGACGTGAACCGTATGTGCAGTTGACGGACTTTGAGCGAGGGCGTATAGTGATCATGCGGGAGGCCGGGTGGACGTACCGCCGAATTGCTCAACACGTGGGGCGTGAGGTCTCCACAGTACATCGATGTTGTCGCCAGTGGTCGGCGGAAGGTGCACGTGCCCGTCGACTTGGGACCGGACCGCAGCGACGCACGGATGCACGCCAAGACCGTAGGATCATACGCGGTGCCGTAGGGGACCGCACCGCCACTTCCCAGAAAATTAGGGACACTGTTGCTCCTGGGGTATCGGCGAGGAGCATTCGCAACCGTCTCCATAAAGCTGGGCTACGGTCCTGCACACCGTTAGGCCGTCTTCCGCTCACGCCCCAACATCGTGCAGCCTGCCTCCAGTGGCGTCGCGACAGGCGTGAATGGAGGGACGAATGGAGACGTGTCGTCTTCAGCGACGAGAGTCGCTTCTGCCTTGGTGCCAATGATGGTCGTATGCGTGTTTGGCGCCGTGCAGGTGAGCGCCACAATCAGGACTGCATACGACCGAGGCACACAGGGCCAACACCCGGCATCATGGTGCGGGGAGCGATCTCCTACACTGGCCGTAGACCTCTGGTGATCATCGAGGGGACACTGAATAATGCACGGTACATCCAAACCGTCATCGAACCCATCGTTCAACCATTCGTAGACCGGCATGGGAACTTGCTGTTCCAACAGGACAATGCACGTCCGCGTGTATCCCGTGCCACCCAACGTGCTCTAGAAGGTGTAAGTCAACTACCCTGGCCAGCAAGATCTCCGGATCTGTCCACCATTGAGTATGTTTGGGACTGGATGAAGCGTCGTCACACGTGGTCTGCACGTCCAGCACGAACGCTGGTCCAACTGAGGCGCCAGGTGGAAATGGCATGGCAAGCCGTTCCAGAGGACTACATCCAGCATCTCTACGATCGTCTCCATGGGAGAATAGCAGCCTGCATTGCTGCGAAAGGTGGATATACACTGTACTAGTGCCGACATTGTGCATGCTCTGTTGCCTGTGTCTGTGTGCCTGTTGTTCTGTCAGTGTGATCATGTGATGTATCTGACCCCAGGAATGTGTCAATAAAGTTTCCCCTTCCTGGGACAATGAATTCACGGTGTTCTTATTTCAATTTCCAGGAGTGTATAATTAAATGTCACTCGCAAACTGGGAGACGACATAGTCCTCCTACTGAAATTTATATCAAACTGGGTGAACATACTTAATATGTATATAAAGACCATGGTTTTGTTACCTTGCTGAATACGCGTCCCCTTTCCGAGTCAAGAAATTCTGGTGACGCCTAGAACCACAATAAAATTACGTCAATGGTTTAAGAGGCAACGTAATTAATTTTCTTTCTATTGATACCATACCGGCCGAAAAATAAAGTGCAGTGTTCAAGGTAGTGACAGCGCTCTGTAGGCAGACACTGAAGCGCCAAAGAATCTGTTATAGACATGCGATTTAAACACAGAGATATGTAAACAGGCAGAATACGACGCTGCGGTCAGCAAAACCTATATAAGACAACAAGTCTCAGGCGTAGTTGTTAGATCGGTTAATGCTGCTACAATGGCGGAATACCAATATTTAAATGGCACTTCCTGGCAGATTAAAACTGTGTGCCCGACCGAGACTCGAACAGGCTTTGGCTAAGCCATGTCTCCGCTATATCCTCTCTTTCAGGAGTGCTAGTTCTGCAAGGTTTGCAGGAGAGCTTCTGTAAAGTTTGGAAGGTAGGAGACGAGATACTGGCAGAAGTAAAGCTGTGAGTACCGCGCGTAAGTCGTGCTTCGGTAGCTCAGATGGTAGAGCACTTGCCCGCGGAAGGCAGAGGTCTCGAGTTCGAGTCTCGGTCGGGCACACAGTTTTAATATGCCAGGAAGTTTCATATCAGCGCACACTCCGCTGCAGAGTGAAAATCTCATTCGGGAATATTTAAATGGGTTTGAACATGGTGCTGTATTCGGTCCATGAGCGATGGAACACAAATTTCCTAGTTACCGATGAAGTGGTATCGCTGCGGTGGGAAAAAAATCCTGCAAGAACGAGACCAACGACGACTGAAGAAAATCGTTTAACGTGACAGAAGTGTAAACCTTCCGCAAATTTCTGCTGCTTTCAAATGCTGGGCCTACAAAAAGTGTCAGCGTGTGGACCATTCAACCAAACATAATCGATATGGGCTTTCGGAGCCGAAGGCCCACTCTCCTACTCTTGTTGACAGCACGATACTAACCTTTACACCTCGCCTTGGCGCGTCAACACCTCCAGTGGACTGTTGACGACTGGAAACATGTTGCCTGGTCCGACGAGTCTCGTTTCAAATTGTATCGAGCGGATGGACGTGTACGGTTATGGAGACAACCTTATGAATCCATGGAAGCTGTACATCAGCAGGGGACAGTTCAAGGTGTGGGGCGTGTGCTCCACTGATACGTCTAGGTATGACCCTGACAGGCGACACATACGTAAGCATCGTGTCTGATCACATGCACCCATTCATATCCTATCTGCATTCCGACGGGCATGGGCAATTCCAGCAGGACAATGCGGCACCCCACACGTCCAGAATTGCTACAGAGTGACTCCAGGAACACTCATCTGAATTTAAACACTACTGCTGGCCACCAAGCTCCCAGGACATGAACATTATTGAGCATATCTGAGATGCTTTGCAACGTGCTGTTCAGAAGAGATTTCCACCCCCTCGTGCTCTTACGGATTTATGGACAGTCCTGCATAATTCATGGTGTACGTTCTCTCCAGCAGTACTTCAGACTTAGTCGAGTCGAGTGTTGCGGTACTTCTGTGTGCTCGCGGGTTCCTTACACGGTACTAGGCAGGTGTACCAGTTTGTTGGCTCTTCATACTCTTGCCGCGGTGGAGGTGTGTGGGCGAAAAGAGATGAACGTTCACATAAATGCACGTTTCCAGTCGCTTCAGTCAGTTGTCCTAGTACAATAGCGAGTACGGACGTGATCAATGTGTCTTCGTGCTCCGCTCCGAGGGAGCATAAAATGGAGAATTTTCTTGGAAGATCTGCTCAGCCGCCCACGTCTGGTATAACTTTCAGTGACGGAAGCGATTCAAAATCGAAGGAAATAGACTAATTATTGGTTTTTAATATTGCAAAATTTGTTTTCTCTGATTTTAGGTATCCAGTGTCAACGAGAAAACGTTATTAACTAGCTTCCGAGCCGCTGATACAGGAAGGCCGCATACCGTTGCTGAGAATCTTATTTTGCAAACAGACCTGGATTTTGTTGAAATTATGCTAGCTAAGCTGGAGGCCAACAATCTAAAAATCATACCACTGGAAGAATAAAGAATATCGCCGATGACGTTGGAGAACTGTTAGTCTAAATTCTAAAGAAGAGCCCACATTTTATTCTGCAATTTGATGAATTTACTGATGTTTCAGATTGTGCGCAATTCATGGTATTTGGGCGTCTTGAAGGCGATGAATTTGTCATGGAAACCTTTCTAGCTTGCAAAGCACTTCCTTAGATCACTACTGGCCAGTGGTTGTAAGGAATGTTGTTATAAAGGACTCTCAACAACGAGACTGATTGGACAAAGTTTTTCGCATTTTTAGTTATAGTGCTAAAGGTATGACTGGCAATAAAAACGGGTTCGCTGCGAAATTAGGTTCAGTGATATCAAATCTTTCATGGACACACTGCTTTCTACATCGACATGTTCTGGCAGCTATGGTTTTAACTTATGATTTCAATGATGTCCTTAAAGAGGTGATCAAAGCTGTGGACTCTATTAAAGCCAACGGGTTTCAAAATCAACTGTAGAAAATCGTTTGTGAAGATATGGGTTCGCTCCACCAAAATCACATTTATGACACAGAAACCAGGTGATGTATCAAAGGTAAGGCATTGACACGAGTTCTGGAATTAAAAGCTCAACTGTAAATGTCCTTACATGATTCTGAATCTGGATATGTGAATAATTTTTGTGACCCTCCGTGGCAATTAAAATTAATATTTCAAGCTGAAATGTTTTAAGTATCTGAATATTTTAAAGAAGAGCCTCCAGGGGAGAGAGGGAAAAATTATGGAGGCCAAGAATAAATCAAGGTTTCCCCGAAAAATTTATTTCGTTGCCAACGTTATTACAAAAGATGTGTTCAGAAGATTGACAATTAAATTGCAATGGACCAGTCGATGGAGGTAAGTTCTCACATTCTTCGCATGGTACAGAGCTGGCATAATACGAAACTATTAAGCTACATTCCAGGACTGAACTCTGAAGCTGACAACGAGCACAGTTGCATAATAATATCTTTTTCTTAATAAATCAATACAGCTGGTTGATCTGAGTACTAGAATGAAAGAAACAAGTATCGAATGTTCTTTTGACGACATGCGTCCAATGGAATTTAATTCGCAAAAGATTTACGTTTACTGAATGAAGAGAAAGACGAACATCCACAGGTGGCAAGGAAAACTTTTTAAATTATTCGTGCTATTCACCACTTTCTACCTATTCTCTTCAATGGTGATAATAAAGGCTAAGAAGAGAAACAGCCTTCAATTAGGAATGATTTGGTTATTTGTGGCTCAATAATAGGACTACTACTTGACAAATGATTAGTAATCAAACAGCTACAGCCTTCACATTGAAACTTTTGTATTTCTATTGTAGTGTATAACCTGCAACACTTGCTTGCTTTTATCTGGCTAAGTGGCACCCTTGACAGGTTTCGGTGGGGTCACGCTATGAATCGTAACTATTAAAAACAGTAGTATATTTATGATAACTTCATAAGGATTGTAAGTCTGCCATTGTCCTTTTCAGCATTTTTTGTAGAAACTAAAGCACTTGCCAACTTTGCCTTATTTGAACAAACATATTTTTATAGTAGTGCAACAGAAGACGCAAAATTGACTACGTGTTTCACCGATAGCGCTCCTTCCCCTTCCCTCCGCCTGCCCATCATAACCTTGCAGGCTGCGTCACCCGACAAGACTCGTGTGTGCAGAGCTGGCCACACGGCTAGCCGGAGAAGCAGTTGTGATTGGCTGAGTAGCAGCCCATACCGCTCGGCTTACTGAAACGTCAATCACTAAGTAATTTTAAT
This sequence comes from Schistocerca gregaria, assembly GCF_023897955.1. Taxonomy (NCBI): domain Eukaryota; kingdom Metazoa; phylum Arthropoda; class Insecta; order Orthoptera; family Acrididae; genus Schistocerca; species Schistocerca gregaria. The sequence goes on from NC_064931.1 coordinate 709,560,846, forward strand.
TGAAGTAAATGTTCGTTCACCGGGGTCCGATAGCATACGAGGAAGGAAGATTGGGGTTAACGTCCCGTCGTCATCGAATTCTTTAGAGACGGAGTTCAAACTCGGATTGTGTCAAGCATGGGGAAGGAAATAGGCCGTGCCCTTTCAAACGAGCCATCCTGGCATTTTAATTTTAATAACTAACAGCCTCAGTTGCACCGTTTACCTAGAATTTACCTAGGTTTCAGTTGGGATAACCCAACCTTCTTCAGAATAACTACCTTTTGTTCATAGTGGACATCGTCAAGCTGAAACTACAAATCCATAATTTATCGTCAGACTGTAAAAACTTACCTGAAACTGCCTCAGCCCCACTTCGCGACCGCGACGCGGCAGCCACGAGTGCTGTATTGGAACTGACCGTAGCGTCATGAGGCCCGTCTAGGCGGACACAATACCTTGCGCCTGCGCATAAACTGTATGATAGTTACTTGCTGGGACAAGACGCAAACTTAACTCCTGACCTTGAATTTATTAGTGAATTGAAATAATAGGTATAGCTGAGGAAAAGGGCGTATGTGTTATCCTGTGCATACGTACTTAGATCGACTGTCTTAACATTTATGAAGTATTCATTGGTCATGATGAAGACATCACGAGCCCGAATTATGATGGCAGTGGTCCATTTAGCTATCGACCGGTTACTGAAAACAGACTTCAGGTTTTGCATTTATTCATCATTAACACGCTGTATTCATTATCAAAGAAACTACGTTACATTCAGTTCAGAATTAATGTTAAACAAGGAATTATATAAATTTAATTAAAATAGATTTCACTTTTCTTAGACCTATGTGTTTGTGTTACAGAACCCTTAGTATTCTGACATGCAATGGGTTGTTTTTTCAATTTTCATGCAGTTTAATTAATTGCGAAATTTTTTGTTACTGCAAATTTTGGATGCACCATTTATAGCAGTGCAATTGCAATCACTTCCGTGACCGTGACCACCCGAACAAGACTTTGCGACCCCTGATGGCGGCGATCCACAAGTTGAAGAACACTAATTTAGTGATTGTCCAGAAATTTTTACAAGAAAGGAACATAGTAAGATACGCTCAATTTGAGTCAGTTCAAAACTGTTAGATATGAAGGATAATGGGCCTCTGTAAGGTTTATTTAAGTAAGTGTAATTTACCCAGACAAGGGGAGTTACGTGTGAGAACAGTTATAAGCACTATTGAAAGTTTATTGTTCTTTAGTTTTATTCAAGTAGCATATATAGACTTGGATTATAACAAATGATGTGTGATGTAAGTTAAGATATTGTAAGACGTTCTAAAGCATTCAGATAACACGTATACAATATCTCGTCTTCGCCCCTGGCATATTCCTTTGAGGTATAACCCGAAGAGCAGCTCAGGAGACTTGATTTCGATTTACAGCACGCAAGCAGACCGTCGTTATAACACCACCTATTAACCTTCTGTTTTTGCCTTAATTCTCATTGATCGTAGGCTCATGGCCGCAGGTACGGTTGTCGGTCTCAGTCAATAGAGGAAAATTGGGCTGTTCTGAGTGCATTTCCCACACACTGCTACTCGCGTTTTGGATTCACTAAAGCAGCTCAGAACACGCGGAGTCGTTCCGGAGCCCCCATGCTGTAGGAGGCAACTCGTGATCAGGGACGGGCTAATGTCTATAGGTGTTGATAGTGTATAGGTGGGACTGAGTGATCAATGAAGGTTTTATATCAGCATAGACAGATCTGAAAGCGGTATTCAAACGCGCTCCCGTCTACCTCCGAAGAATTCTGCCAAATCTTACTATTTTCTAGGCGAATGTTGCAATTCTGTGAATGTACATGTGCTTGGTGGCAAGAGGACACACAGCCAAGAATGCAGCCATTAGCTAATTACAGGTGATGCTTAATAAACAAAGCAGACTTAACGAGATCTCATTGAAGGCAATAAATTCAATATGTTCCAGTGGAGACTTGAAGTGTGCTGTTTTTGTGTGTCTTCTGTTCTTTTTGACTTCGAACCTTTTTTTTAAAAACTGTGGATGAATTCTGCCGATATCGCAAGATATTTATTGAGATCGGTTTTGGCGCAACAGTACACCATCTTCTGAGCCCTTTATTCATCGTTGTTGGGCATAATAAAATCATTGATGAATTCCTTCGTGCCTGTTTTCTTTATTGACAGCTGTAGTTGCCCAGGAGTTGCTAGAAACCTGCTGCTGTTAATGTAACGACGGTGTGCGGTGTATGTATTCCAATATAGTGGTCGTATTACCACAAATGTGGTAATCGATGGCCCTCTGGTACAATGCATCATTCTCCTGTAGTCGGCAATGGGGATACTGTTCAAAAAATCTCATCACTTTTCCACTCAATTTTTCGAGGTCAGTGAGAAGCATGCTGTATTATCCCTGATGTATAATTCATGTTTGTAAGGTTACAGTCATATGGGCATACAACGATACATGATGTTCTGTGCAGTTAGTATGCAAGGCATTAGGGTCGCCTTCACAACACGTCACATGAGCTAGAAGTCACTTGAATTCAGCGTAAGTGACGAGGGATATCGCTCCTGATGGTGGTTGTCATTAAACTTCTAGAACTTTGTAGCCTGCGTAGGCATTTTCATATGTACCAGTTCTGGCTGCAGCAGTCAATAATGTATCTTTCAAAGATACTCACCCTTGGTAATCGACTTGTAGCCCCTATGGGAGAAATTTCATTTATGTTCATCTTTTCTCAGCTGGACTGGAATTGATCCTCTTTCCTGATTTTAAGAAGAAAATCTCTGAGTATGATGCTCTTTGTAAATGATCCAAACCATCTGTGATTGACTTACTCCATCATATAACGCCATTGGTCCCCTAAAACGGGATGACGCTCATTTCTTAAATATTATGGAAAAAATTCAAAGGCATCGTTCAATATCCCCTTGACAAGTATGTTACGACTAACTTTTAAGGGGCGGGAAAGATTCGCCATGGTTTAATAACCGTATTCGAAAAGCGCTACGTAAACAAAGAGCACATCATCTCAGATTCAAGAGACATAAAAACGTAGCTGACAAACAAAAGCTTAACGGAGCGAAAATGAGCCTAAGGCGAGGATTGAGAGAAGCGTTCAATGATTTTGAAAGTAAGACGTTGTCAACCGACCTGAGTAAAAACCCTACCAGATTTTGGTCGCATGTAAAATCAGTAAGTGGGTGAAAATCATCTATTCATTCTCCCTGTGGTGTCACCGCTAGGTGGTAGCCTCTAAATCGGCCGCGGTCCGGTAGTATACGTCGGACCCGCGTGTCGCCTCTATCAGTGATTGCATACCGAGCGCCGCCACGCGGCAGGTCTAGAGAGACTTTCTATCACTCGCCCCAGTTGTACAGCCGACTTTGCTAGCGATGGTTCATTGACTTCTACGCTCTCATTTGCCGAGACGATAGTTAGCATAGCCTTCAGCTATTTCATTTGCTACGACCTAGCAAGGCGCCATTATAAGTACTTTTGATATTGTAAACCATGTATCGTCAAGAGAGACGTTCGTCATTAATGGATTAAAGTTAAGTATTCCACCAGCTACATCCGTTGTTTCTAAATTCTAATTTCCTTGCCCTGTTCCAGACCTCACGCCAACCACAACATTGGCGACGAGAGCAAAAGTGTTCTTATCTAACTTGCCCTGATTTACTTGTGTAATGGGTTCGCCAGAATCTCCAGATCTACTGTCCGAATTTTATCGCTTACAGAATCAGCAGACGCAGGCCTTACTGGATGCCCTTGGACAGCTCGTCCAGGGTCAACGTGCGATGCAAAACGATGCGGCAGCAGCCGCTCCACCGCTAACGCAGCCACAACACGCTGTTGCACCAACTTTTCGACCTTTTGATGTGACACTGGAATGCTGGACGGAGTGGTCACGCCAATTTGGATTCCATCTCGCAGCCTACAGAATTCAAGTTAACGAGCGGCAGCCTTTTCTCCTTTCATCCGTCGGAGTACAAACTTTCCGTGTGATAGTCAAATTATTTCCCCGACGTGACGTAGCAACTCTGTCCTACGAAGAAATTTTGTCCGCATTAGATGCATATTTCAAAGAATCAGTCAATGTAGTTGCGAAAAGGTATACCTTCTTTCGTACAAAACGTACGGCAGGTCAGACTAATCGGGAGTGGGTTGCAACCTTGCAAGGCCTTACTAGGGATTGTGCTTTTGAGTGTCAATGTGGACTCCCTTATTCAGATACTATGGTACGTGATGCAATTGCTCACAACGTTTCTGATGTTCGTATAAGTGAACAGATTTTGAAACTAGTAAATCCATCCCTTCAACAAGTGATGGACATATTGGATCGGCAGGACACACTTGACTTTGCTCAGGACTCATTTGAAACTTCGCCAGCGGTGTGTCAGGTTAACCGGCTCGCCGGGCGAGCTGCACGGAGCAGTAAACAGCCCTCGCGCCCGGCCGCGCCGCTGCCGCCAGGCTCTCTGCCACGTGTGCCGCGCCAGCAAGCAAATGCAGTGATCAAATCATGCCGGCGATGTGCTACTAAATATTCGTGTGAGAATTGCCCGTCACGCCAAGCTATTTGCTTTTATTGTAATAAAAAAGGACATGTTCAGAGTGTTTGCCAGAAGAAGCTCAGATCGGAAGCTCAAATCCATTCCAGGCCCTTTGCTTCGCGCCGGAATCGTAATCGAACCAAGGATACTCAGGCTCGCGAAACTTCAGCCAAGGAAATTCATGTAGTTCATTCCACTCCACGCAGTGCCACTCTCTCTAACAGTGACGGTGTTCGTCCCAAAAATAGTGTGCGTCGACATCGCGGGAACTCCCGTCAAGTCGCAAGTGATTATGTACCAGTGTCAGTTAACGTTGCACGAGACAGTCGCTCTTGTCGCCAGCAAGACAATAAACTTTTTGTGGACTTGGACACTAACGGCAAAGTGATACCATTCCAGCTCTATACCGGAGATGCAGTTTCACTGATCAATAAAGACACTTACAAACTGCTGGGCACATCTCCGTTGCGTGCCGCAAATGTTAAGTTAACTAGCTATTCAGGTCAAGAGATCCCTGTGTTAGGACAGTGCAGCTATCTTGCAACATACAAAGGACAGACAAAACTTGTGTCATTTTACGTCCTTCGTTCTTCTTCTGCAGTGAACTTACTTGGTTTCGATTTATTTCAGTTGTTTAACTTGTCTATAGTAAATCAGGTCCTATCAGTGAACTAGACTGTGCCTTCAGACAGTGTTCCTCGTCTATGTGAAAAATTTACAGACATTTTTGCTCCGGGCCTCGCTAGCGCTGAGAACTATAAAGCACATTTGGAACTGAAAGTAAACGCGCAACCGAAATTTTTCAGAGCACGCAATGTTTGTGCCTCGGTCCCTACTGCAGCAAATTATCTGGACGATATTGTGATCTCTGGAAAGACGGAAGAAGAACATTTGGCCAATCCCCGAACATTATTTTAGGTCTTGCGACAAAAAGGTCTTCACTTGGAGAAGGACAATTGTGTGTTTTTTGCTCGGGACTTCCCATACTTGGGACATGTACTCAATGCCCAAGGCATCCATCCCAGTCCAACGCACCTTCGTGCCATACAAGACTTGCCTTCGCGGCAGAATTTGAAGCAGCTACAGAGTGTGCTGGGAAAAATTACGTATTAAACCGCTATGTTGCGCATGCCTCTACCATTTCAGCTCCGCTTCATCGATTACGCCGTAAGGGTGTTCCGTTCGTCTGGACGACGGAATGCAAACGCGCCTTTCGCCAGTTGAAATCTGCGTTGCTTTCCAATACTTGCCTTACGCCATTCGATCCCCAGAAGCCCCTCTTGTTGATGGTGGATGCATCGGATTTCGGGATCGGAGCTGTGCTTGCGCACAAAGATGGATCGCACGATCGCCCTATAGCCTTTGCGTCCAAATTGCTTTCGCCTTTTCAAAGAAATTATTCACAGATCGAGAAAGAAGCACTGGCTCTCGTATTTGGTGTTACAAAGTTTCATGATTTCTCGTATGGTCGTCACTTTACCATAATCACAGACCACAAACCTTTGACATCGCTTTTTTATCCGACCAAGCCTGTATCTCCACGTTCAGCGCAGAAATTCATTCGCTGGTCTATTTTCCTCTCGCAGTACCACTACGATATGTTGTTTCGGTCCACTGCTAAGCACGGAAACGCCGATGGCTGTTGCTGAGGATAGGGCATTCGATTCCTCCGAACTTGCTTGCATGTTCATTGATGCGGAAATCGATGACGTGGTCGAATCGTTTCCGATTGATTTTCCTCGTGGAGCTACAGCCATAGCTGCCGACCTTCTCCTTGCTCCCATTCTACATTTTGTTGCTACGCAATGGCCCTTGTCAAAGTCACGGATCGGGGACCCGTTGGTTCGCCGATTTTTTGCTCACAAGGAGAGTCATTTTGTACGACGTGGTGTTTTGCTGTTGCGTTCTGATAATGATCAGTCCAGGGTCATGGTACCACGTTCGTTACAGTCCTCTGTCTTACAGCTTCTCCACCAAGGGCATTGGGGTATAGTGAGAATGGAACAACTTGCTCATCAGCACTGCACTTGGTTCGGAATCGATGCCGCGATTACGAATATGTGCTCTTCTTGAATGGTGTGTGCCGAACAACAATCAGCACCAACGCGGAAATTCTTTGCATGGCCAAAAGCCACTCCGTTGGCAACGCCTACATATCGATTTTGCTGGTCCATTCTGGAATGCTCGATGGTTGGTTGTGGTAGATTCATTCAGTAATTTTCCTTTTGTTGTCCGGATGTGTTCAACGACGTCATCTGCCACCAACCAAGCGTTATCTGCTATCTTTTGCATTGAACGTCTTCCACAGACTTTTGTTTCCGATAATGGCCCACAATTCATGTCCGCAGAATTTCAGTCATTCAGCAAGGCCAATGGTATTCAACATCTGACGTCCGAGCCGTTTTCGCCACAGTTAAACGGTGCCGCTGAACGATTGATCAGGACTTTCAAGTCACAGATGTTGAAGTTGAAAGAGTCGCATTCTCGGGAGGACGCGTTATTGCTCTTTTTTTCCTCGTATCGCTCTCAGCCCCGAGATGGTCGCTCGCCGGCTGAGTTGCTCCACGGTCGACGTCATCGAACCTTGATGTCTTTGCTATATCCGCCGCATCAGGTTCCTGTGCAGCGGCAGACACCTGTTCTTGCTCCAGGCGACGTTGTCTACTATCGCCACTATCGAGGTTCGCGGCGTTGGCTCGAAGGGCGCATTCTTCGCTGCCTCGGTAGAGCTATGTATCTGGTTTTGGGGGCCTCTGGTGAGGTGCGCCGGCATCTCAATCAGCTGCGCCTCTGTCGTCGCACGGGATCTGCCGTTCGCCGTCTGCTTTCAGCGACGGTGCCGTCCGGTCAGCACCCTGGGGACCCATCTACTGGCTCGCCTCAGCCCCAGGTGTTACCGACGCTGCCTTCCATTTTGCCCCATGGCGACGCGCCGCCACTACCGCCGCCGCCGCCTGTTCTCCTGCCGGCCACGCCCGAAGTGGAGTCGCTGCATCCGTCGGGCGCCTCCCTGGGTCACGCGCCGCCGATCGCTTCCCGTGACCAATTGTCCTCTGGAACTCTTGCCCGCTCCGGACCATATGTCGTCTTCGCCGGTCGGGTTCCCCGGTCCGATGGAGGTCGACCCTTCGGCCCGTCCTGTCTCTCTATGGGCGCATACACCGCATGTTGGCGTGCACCCTGGAGCAGGTTTTCAGGCGTTTCCTAGCTCCCCGCGGTCCGAATGGCAGGGTGCGGGTGGCACAGCCTCGCCTGTTGTTAGGCTCCCCATCTCGTCGTATACGTCAACATGGAGTCCTCCCCAAGGCGGGTGGAAGCCTTATGCCACAACCGTACGCCGAATTACGGGGGAGGAATGTGGTGTCACCGCTAAACACCACACTTGCTAGGTGGTATCCTTTAAATCGGCCGCTGTCCGTTAGTATACGTCGGACCCGCGTGTTGCCACTATCAGTGATTGCAGACCGAGCGCCGCCACACGGCAGGTCTAGAGACACTTCCTAGCACTCGCACCAGTTGTACAGCCGACTTTGCTAACGATGGTTCACTGACTTCCACGCTCTCATTTACCGAGACGGTAGTTAGCATAGCCTTCAGCTACGTTATTTGCTACGGCCTAGCACGGCGCCATTATTAGTTATTATTGATATTATGAATCATGTACCGTCAAGAGCGACGCTCGTCATTAATGGATTAAAGTTAAGTATTCCACCAGCTACGTCCGTTGTTTCTAAGTTCTAATTTCCTTGCTCTGTTCTAGAACTCACGCCAGCCTGCGTGAGCTAAATCGCGTGCCTTTCGGCCTCCTCTAGTAACACGGTGTTGGCTCTCCTGCCAACCATAACAATTATCATGTACGCGTACGTGCAGTATGTGTTTAAGCAGCAATCGCCGACATAGTGTAACCAGCCCGCATTCGCCGAGGCATATGGAAAACCACCTTAAAAATCGTACCAGACCTCGACACTAACCCGCTGGGCGGATTCGTGCCGGGGACCGTCACGCCTTCCCGCCCGGAGAGATCCTGCTAAACTCATCTCTCTTTGTTTCTTCATGAGCTCCAGAGCACATTGGTGAACTGCGCATTGGCAAACAAGCGGGTGTCATCATCATAATCCACATCGATGATGATGGACCAAGCTATAGTGTTTGCAGTCACAGCAATGGATCAGCCTAGGGCAAGATACACATTGTCATTGGTCAAGTGATGTCTGCATAGGTCTTCTGTCTACTCTGCTAAAAAAAAAAATATAACGGTAAGTATCATGAATAAAAATTAAGTGGCAATTCTCGTTACGTTAAATGTTATCAGCCTCTGACTAAGTTCATAGTGCTCTCATCACATTATTATTGGCCGTCACTCGTCGTAAAATCTTGTCGAGTTCATCCCACGCATCAAGATCCATCCAATTACTATCAAATGCACCTTGAAAGCAAGTCCAACACTATTGCAAGACAGTCCGGTATGAGGAGTGGCGTCCGTATCTCGTGGTCGTGCGGCAGCGTTCTCGCTTCCCGCTCCCGGGTTCCAGGGTTCGATTTCCGGCGGGGTCAGGGATTTTCTCTGCTTCGTGATGCCTGGGTATGTGTGATGTCCTTAGGTTAGTTAGGTTTAAGTAGTTCTAAGCTGTAGGGGACTGATGACCATCAATGTTAAGTCCCATACTGCTCAGAGCCATTTGAACCATTTTTTTGAGAAGTGGCAAACGAGTTGGTGTCATTATGTCACCATGCCTATGATAATAGACTTGGCTGTGGTAGTGTTTACAGTACATCATCGATGGATCAGGGTGCTGATGCATCCTCATCAAGTCAGCTACAACACAAGCCCGAGTCCACAATGCCTGTCACATTTGAAACAGAAGAAGAAACAATTAACCAGATAAGGGATGCTCATTAGACTTTTATGAAACTTGATGATAACCGTTTCCATTACGGTTCTCAGTCATTGCTGATGCTGCTAGTGCTGTTGATGCCGCTGGTATCAGGCCACACGATCATTTCATTTTTTGCCTTTTATTTATTGCCAAAAACTTCTGTCCATTGTTTATTTTAAACAACATAGAGCGTATCTCTAGTCACATAGTTTTATACAAAATGACATGCTACTGACCATTTACATGACAAATAATTGAAATGGCTTTGAGCACTATGGGACTTAATATCTGAAGCCATCAGTCCCCTTGAACTTAGAACTACTTAAACCTAACTAACCTAAGGACATCACACACGTCCATGCCCGAGGCAGGATTCGAACCTGAGACTGTAGCAGTCGCGCGGTTCCGGAATGAAATGCCTAGAACCGCTCGGCCACCGCGGCCGTCTTAAGTGACACTATCATAGCGTGCTTCGACTGGTGGTCTTCAATAAAGGATTATATTTCTGTGCAGGTTTGCGATGTGTCATTTCCATAGCTACAACTGGGCTGCAGTGGAATGCAGTCATCGATTGAACATAAATAATATTGGTCATACACTTTGCAGCTCCAGAGTCCAGTGGAATATCACCTACATGTGAGAGATTCGACCTCAGCGCCCACCGGTCGGCATGCCCCGACCATTATCTCCAGAGAACTGCTCACAATTCGGACCCTTCCAGCCCACGTGTTCTGGCCATTGTATACTGTGGTGAGTGACTCTGCATGTCTATAAAAGGATGGAGACATACGCGTTGAACACCACTAAGGTCAAATGTAAGAGTCAGGAATTGCTCAGTGTCAGATAACTACCAATGTATGCCTGCTTATGCCATTGTTTAAGCAATAATAATAATGGAAGGTAGAAAGCGAGTATAATCATTTATTCAGCCAGTGAGAAAACACCTTAGAGCTGCACATCATTCATTAGTGAACAGCCACTATCACACCCACCCCTATTATGGCCCTGAGCATGGTGTTTTGATAAATGGGGACAGAAGTTTACATCCGCATCAAGATGCTACTATCCTCGGGCATGAACTAAAATATTATACAAACTCCGTAAGGAAAAACAATCCATACTTTTAACCCTCCAACACGAAGACCAAGCCGAAAAAAAGTTTGTGTTATCTGCCAGTTCTGTGTTTTAGCATTAAAATCATGACTCCCTAATGTTGACCAGTTTCTTTGAAGGAAATTTTATTGATTCGTGTAAGTATTATGTATCTCCATTTAGAGTGTGATGTGTGTGACATCTATAACTATGTAAGGTAACTTGCTAACTCAGCAATAGGCTCTCTGGTGGAATTTAAACTGAACAGAATGCCATGTATTAACGCTTAACAACCAACTTTTTAAAAACTATTTCCAGAAAAGTCTTGAATCACATACACCTTCATAATATGATAATCACCTCCAAATTATTTGATGTATTAGAGCATACATTTACCATTTACCTATGTCATAGCCATAGGCCATGTATGTTAGTTCTATACGATTTCTGGTCGTTCATGCTAAACTTTTTCCTGTTATGCCTGTTTCTGATACAGCATGGTCCATGTGAATTAGCAGAAAGTACCAGCTTCTTTCTCAATGTGGAATTTCTTCTGTAGGTTGAAACATCCCCTTAGAAAAATTGTACATGACTGTGCTTAAACTGACACACAATATTTTTAGCGCAACGCAATCTGACTTTAAAAAATCTCTACAAAAGAATGGCCCTGACTAACATTAACCTATAAGTTTCACAAATCACTTACCTCACAAAAATCTTGGTTATTCGAACTACTGCAATACAGCGAGTGCCACTGCTGCCAGCTAAATAAAAGATTCAAACTACGGAAGGCACTTACTATTGATAGGGATAGTTAGCAAATGAAAGATTTTGATAGAGAACAAACAATGTATTTACCTTAATAGTCATAGCATATATAGCAGTTCATGACATCCAGTCTTACAAATTTCAGAACTCCGCCATCTCTCTCCCCACATCCACCACTGCTGGCGGCTCACCTCCAATCTTAAACTTTCACGATGCTGAAATAAGTTTAGAGAAAAAAGGTAAGTCAATAGCTTTGAAATTTGAAGATTGGCTCTCAAACCATGACGAGGAAATTAATCGGCTTTACCTTCTGTTAGACAACAGTTCGGAATTTTCTACGGAACTAGACACTAACAATAACTCTGCAAGTACTGACAGAGATGATATCAACGGCATATTTGAAACTAATGAGTTAATTCAGAATAAAATTCAAACAATTGAGAATTGTAATGACACTGATAGACAGGACCTTTCTGAGATTTTACAAGCACATTCCACAATTTTTACACACAATACAGGAACAATCAAGGGATTTCAGTACCAATTTCGTGTTTTTGAGCATACTAAATTTTGTGTTAGACCATACGTAATTCCAGCACATTATAGGGACCGTGTTAGAACAGAAATACAATCTATGCTTGACGAAGGCACTATTGAGCCTGCAGTAAGCTCATACAATAATCCATTACATGTTGCTGAGAAGAAAAATGGGTCGATCAGGCTTGTCTTAGATTCGAGACAAATCAATACTATCATTATTCCTGAAACAGACAGGCCGCAAACGTTGGAAGAACTTCCTCAAAATTTTAATGGTGTAAAAGTGTTGTCTTCCATTGATCTCAGATCCAACTTCATCCAGAATGTAGAAAATACGCAGCTTTCCTTTGTTTCGGCGTTTGTTATCAGTTTCGGAAACTTCCTTTTTGGTTTGAACATTTCTTCGGCAGCATTCATTCGTGGGCTAAATTCCATATTACCTGATTTCTTAAAACGTCACATCACCCTATATGTGGATGATATTTTAATAGCAGAAGCCTCATGGGAACAACATAATCGCATTCTCAACAGTTTGTTACGTATTTTTGCAGAATCTGGAATTAAAGTTAACTTGGAAAAGTCTGAATTCGGCAGGTCAAAGGTGAGGTTTTTGGGACATATTATTTCTTCTGAAGGCATTCAGCCGGATCCTGAAAAGTTAGAAGCAATCAGAGCCATTCCAGTTCCATCCACAAAAAAACAAGTCCGCAGTTTTCTAGACCTCGTAAATTTTTACCGTCGTTTTCTGAATATGTAAATTCTAGTTACACCAAAACTTTGTTCTCTCACTGGAAAAAATACTATTTGGAACTGGGACGAACAAGCACAGTTGGAATTCAATTCTTTGAAAGAATCGTTACTTAACGCGCCAATACTAGCTCATCCAGATCTCTCACAAGATTTTTGCCTTAGCAATGACTCTTCTAAAGTCGGTCTTGGTGCCCATTTATTTCAAGAAGCCACAGAAAATGACATCACTGTTCAGAAAAGCATTGCTTTTGCTAGCCGAGTGCTAACAAAATCTGAAAAAAATTATTCCGTTACTGAATTAGAAGCTTTAGCTATCGTTTGGGCATTTAACAAATTCCGTTTCTTTCTTTATGGTAAGCACGTAAAGGTATACAGTGACCATCGTGCATTACAATTTCTTATGTCTTCGAAATTAAATCATGACAGGTTAAAACGTTGGGCATTGTTTCTGCAAGAATTTCAGTTCACAATAGTCTACATTCCCGGCAAGGAGAACATTGTTGCGGACGCACTGTCACGCGCACCGGCTGGGCTCGAGAAAAGTAACACAGAAAGCAACCTCGCTAAAAATTTCAGTATTCTTTACATTCAGAAAGTCGCCTTTGAAAACTTCATCACCACATCTTTAAAGGACATTGCTCATGAACTAGATAAAGATCCGATTTGGAAAGACATCAAAAGTAAATGGCATGAAAAGACACACACACAGATTCGGCATTATTATCTGGTTAGGAACAACATACTGTTCAAACCCTGCACTGTTGTTGACAAGCTATGGGTACTTTGCATTCCAGACGATTTCGTTAATAAGCTTATTTGGTACATTCATTTCAGCTATGCACATTTTGGTCCACGAAAATGTTTTCATATTCTTCGAACGACTTGTTATTTTAACAATATGGAAAAGAGAATTCGAAGAGTCTTGTCTATTTGTAAACTTTGTCAAAAGGCGAAACCATCTACTGTCTCGCATCGTGCTCCATTGTTTCCTATCATTCCTTCTAAATTAAAAGAATTTGCTGCTGTTGATCTCTTGGGACCGCTTGTTAGAACATCTAATGGATCTTCGTACGTTCTAGTCGCTGTTGAACTTACTTCAAAATTTGTTTCTTTCACTCTGTTACGTAAAGCCACTGGACGGTCTATATCCAACGCCTTTGTTAGAAATTTCTTACGTGAAGTTGGACACGTTAGTAAAGTAATTTCAGATAACGGACCGCAATTCATATCTGCTGTTTGGTCACGCATGCTTCGTAACCACAAAATCAAATCTGTTTTTATTTCATTGTACTCACCACATTGTAACCCGTCTGAACGGATTATGAAAGAAATCAATAAGCTTTGCAGACTTTATTGTCACAGAAAGCATCAGCATTGGGACAGATATTTACACTTATTTCAAAACGTGCTGAATGAAATGCCTCATGACTCCACTGCTTTACCACCTGTTCTTGTACTGAAGAATAAAGAACCATCGAACAGAATCAGACAGCTTGTACCTTTTCCAAATACACGTAAACTTCGACACAAAGACATAATGGATTTGGCTATTAAAAATATAAATTCTGCTGCAGACAAAAGGAGAAAATTACACGGTAAAGCAAATGCAAAGAAATTATATATTGGTCGATAGTTCTCATTAAAGCTCATTCATTGTCATATAAGAAGAAACACTTGAGTCACAGATTCTTTCTAGTTTACAATGGACCTTACAGAATCCGACGTATACCACATGATAATTGCGTTGAAGTTGAAACTCTGCGTACTAGGAAGAGTAAAGGTTTACACCGCATTTCACATGTAAAACCGTTTATTGAAATATAATGTGCTTTTTAACTTCGTCTTTGCCATAAAACATTTCACTTCACATTTCTAGTATGCTTTGTCACACTGAGAAACTGTTAACATGCAACAATGTTTTGAAGTTAACTATCCAGCCTAGAGCCTAGGGAACATTTTTAAACAGAAATTACGAATGCATTGTTATAGTGAACAGACGACACAGTGTTGTTATTTCTACATTCTTGCTTGTTAGTTGGACGATTACGGTACGACTATAAGGCTTACATACTTAGAACAATTACTGTTAATGAGGTTTCAAGGCAACATTTTGGTTTAGTTGAAAAGACATTCTTTATTTGAAGTACTTTCTGTGAGATTAAAGATGACTTAGCATTTGGTTTCTTTGATAGCTACACGATTATATCACGACGCTACTAATGTGTGACACATTTTACATTGTGCTTTTGCGGTGTATCTATTTTATATCTGCACAGTTTTTCTGAATTCTTCTGGAAAGGAAAACATATTTTAGTAGTACTTTGTGGTATAGCTACAATGAGACAGCCTTTTCTGTAGCACAACAATACGTTACAGTACAGTACTTACTTCATCACAGCAATAAGCGTAGTAACTACGATATCTATACGCAAAGCATTTCACTTTTGTTTATCTACAGAACTTAGCTTTCGGAGGACTATAACTACGACACTTCCACAGAGATTATCTTACAACAAGACGCACAGTTTAGCGCTACAGTACACGTATTTGAGTGGTTAATTTTGTACTTAAAACATTTATTTTTAAAGATATTTGAAGTAAAATGATACAAAGGTTTTCCGTGACACATTTCATTCCATTGCTGTAATCTGTAACACCTGAGGATATAATTACATTAATCCTCAGGGGGGTACACGCTTACTTTGTGTACCATGTGTGTGGCAAGCACAAGGAGCCCTAGGTAATATGGTATTTGCTTATACAACTTCACACATTGGTACCATATTTCTCTAACACAGAATCACACAGCTATGTGATCATTTAACTGGGAGAGACAAATATCTATTTTACTACATCAGTGACAGATGTTTACGTAATTACACAGATGGATAACTTCAGACTTATTAAATTGTATTTCGTCTTTACTTTTTGAAATGTTCATATTTTTTTCGGAACCGTTGTGATACTATGAGAGCTCTGAATGATGTATTTGGTATGGGATCATGATTTTTAAAGTACGTTTGAGGTAGATGACACTTTAGACATGAGCAGAGAATTTTTTAGCTTTTGAAATTATTGGAGGCAGCTACGACGATTATGAGAATTTGACTGAGGCGTTATGATGTTATTATTACGATGACTATGTGTATTATGCTGTTGCGGTATGTTTATGTTCAATAAGCTGATGCTATATGAGTTATTTGATTATGCTACGTATCTGTTATGATGAAATATTGAAGAAGTGTCGACGAATAAGGTAAGGAATAATGAGTAGTGGTTAGGGACTCTGGTTTGTGAAAAAGGTTGTTGGAAACCAAGAATCGTACTTTAAGAGTTATGAAATGTATGTAAATGCGTTAATGTATTACAATGTCGACGAAAATTTTTTTGACACTTATATTTAAAGGATTTTGTTTCTGCAGATGTGTAACGCAAATTCTTGACCTGTGAAATATTTTTATTTGAGACTGTCACTGTAGCGGAAACTGCTGTTGTAAATATTTCGGTAAGACAGTTAAGTGACCACCTGCACACAATGCGTCATGGGCACCCAGCTGCGCGACAGCCACCTGGAAACAAGCCATTAGTGTGTGCCTTTCAGAGGCACAAGAAAGAAAAGGGGCATTATCCTCGGTATTGACATTCCTTTGTAGAAAGCATCGTAAATACGACACCCTCAAACTTGAAAACATGATTACACTGTAGAGTTCTTAATTTATGACATTTACTGAAATGAAATGATGAGAAACATTTTATATCTGTTGTCTTTCTAGCTGAGAGATTGCTCGTCTTGTTAATATCCAGTTTCTATCTGCACTGCAGCACTGGTTAAAATAAAATTTAATAGATGTACTAATATCACTATTTTCTGTCTACAGACCCAGTAAAGAATCATGATGTACTTTCTTGGAAAAGAGAGCACAAATAGACATTTCCCTTCACAGGAATTGCAAAAACATTTTTTTTACGATTTGGTAACTTATCTGCTAGCGTATGTTCTCGTGATGCATCACTCTAGTGTTAAGATGTGACATAGGTTTTAAACATTTTTACTGTAATATTTTTTCTGCTTCAGCTTTGTCATGTTTAGATATAAATTATTACATTTATTGCTGCTCGCTATGCTTACTTGCATTTTTTTGTCATAGCTGTTTGTATTAATTGTTTTGTGCCGCTGCATTCCCTCGTCCCTTACTTAAGCATCTGAGCTCAGTAGATTTAAGTTTGCTTAAGATGGGGTAGGCTATAAAAGAGAACGAGTTGTGATGAATTGGAAGAAATGCATTGAGAAGCTATATGAAAATGATTTGGAAAAAAGAGTATTGTACAGTGGAGGAAAACTATTTTTGAAAGAGGATGTGAACAAAATACAGAAAGCATGCTTGGATAGGATATTTTGGTGGAAACAAATGTTGAGATAAGACGAAAGATCTACAGAATGACGTTTTGGGTTGGACTGCAGAACCAAATGTTACACTGAAAACAAACCCTGTCCTTTCCTTCTGTTATCCCGCTATGTGTTTGTGTACCCTTGTGTATTTATGTTCTTCCGGTCTTTATATGTTTATCTGATAAGATTTATGTTGCAGAATTTTTCTAATACTCAGTTACATGAACTATGATGAGGAATACTGTTATCCTCTAATATAATTTGCATTATTAATATGTTATTTACTTTGTAAAGATATTTAGACATTATTTATCTGTTCTGTTTTGTTGCTCATATGTGAAGTTGATGTTTCAAAAGTTATTCTGACCTTTATGTATGTACTTATGTTATAATTTTTGTAAGACAGATGTGCATGTTTATTTCTATTCTTTTGTAAAGCCTGTATTACTGCAAATGTTATCTGTACTACTATGTTCTTTAGTGATATATTTTGTATTCTCATGTTATCAAATTGTAATTGACACCAATTCTTACACATTTCAAAACTCCGCCATCTCTCTCCCCACATCCACCACTGCTGGCGGCTCACCTCCAACTGCGCAACGCTGCGTGCTGTTAGCATCCAGCTGCCGCTGCTCAACACTACAATGGCAGACAACAATGCAAACCAGCCACAGACTGCACACGGCACAGCCAGTGATTTTCAGAGCGCTACATGGCGTTACCAATAAAAAAACGTAAACAGCCTACTTACAAGGTGTTCAAAAAGGCATTTTTTTATTCGTTTAAGGTTCTATTGACAAACCATTCGGGTTTTTATCATAAACAGCTGGGAAACAAATAGTAAACATGGAAAACGACGTCTGTTTTGATCTGATCACGGCATATGCTACATGGAGAATGGTGGAGATACTGATAATGGTTTCAATGCCGTCCACCAACATATAGCATAGTGGAATAGCTATCAGAGCGCCATCTGTGGCTGCCATTTAATGGAGAATACTCACAGACAGAAGGTTGAGTGTGGTGGAAACATGTAAAGCAAATATGCAGCCATGTTACGGAGAGAGACTGGTGCTTCCTGCAGATAAGCGAGTCTGAGTCAGGTCTAATTGTGGCCTTCCGAGTAGCCGGATGGTCCTTCCGGACAATTGCCACACTAATTCGACGTGCTGCATCGTGCAGCACAGACTCCCACCCTCCAGCATTGTGAAGCTTAGTGCAGAGTTGGCTAAGGTGACTGTCAGCATATGGAGTTATGTTTAAGAAACGCAGTTCAGTTGTTACGTAACTAGTAAATAATTTCGTGAAGTAGTTTCAAGATTGATTTTGTACGTGACTGAAATTTTTCAGGGTAATCATTGTGTTCAGATTATGAGCGCAAGTCAGTGCCATTGCGACTGTCCACGCCTGCCAAAATACTACAATAGTAATGTGATTTAATTTCAAAGTCAACAGTTTTAATTGATTTCTCTCACAGTAAGTGAGCTGGCGGCCGATCATTTACAATAATTTTCAAACAAAGTCAAAATTAATTCATTCATTTCGGACCAGAATTTCGCTAGCTAGTTTCCGTGTTATTTTGTACATTTTCTAATTCTGCAGATCGTTACTGCGCGAAGTAAATCGCACAATGACCATCAAGTTATGACAGCACCTCACTTCTTCCGGGTGATACTTTCACTTCAGATTCGATGCCTTATATCAAATTAATACCAAACCATTAGCATCACCTAATTCTTTAGTCTACCTCCCGGAGAGGAAGGGGGTATTATAAACTACAGAACGGATCGAGCAAAAATAAAAAAAATAAAAAATGGTTCAAATGGCCCTGAGCACTATGGGACTTAACATCTGAGGTCATCAGTCCCCTAGAACTTAGAACTACTTAAACCTAACTAAACTAAGGACATCACACACATCCATGCCCGAGGCAGGATTCGAACCTGCGACCGCGGCGGTCTCGCGGTTCCGGACTGAAGCGGCCACAACGGCCGGCACAGGTCGGGCTAGCGATGCATAATGCATCTCAGGACACTTCGCCATCTGTACGATTTACTGGATGCCTCAGTCATCACTAGCATTGCGACCAGCTGAAGCTTCATCATGTACTGATACGGGTGTTTCAGCGTGGGTCGATACTTCGTAGCTCAGAACCACTTGTGCTATTGATCTTTAAGTGTAATAATTTCATGTACTTCATATGCAATGTTACAACAATAAATCTTGAGTGAATTGGAAACTTGTAAACGGACACACAATTTTTTCCGGTAGTGTATTTTAATGCATGCCCTTTTATAAATGTGCGCCTGTATCTGCTGAATGCAGAAGAGCATAATCAAGGCTGTTGGGGAACTGCATCTGATAGCAGCTGACTGACAGTGCATGCTGTGCTGCTGTAATGTGTTGTCTCACTGGCGAAGTAAAAAATTAATTTGACAGTGTATACTATGTTATTAGTGCTGTGGAAGCAGTACTTATCGTGGTAGCTTCCACACTCTGAGCCATTCCTCATGCTTACATATGACCTTTCTGGGGTTCAATGTGTATGCCGCCTTGTTTTTATAGACACACAGAGTAACTCACCGCAATGCTCGTCGGCCAACACACATGGGCCAACGGGATCTGAGTTGTGCTTAGTTCTCCGCCGATAATGGCCACTGCGCGTCGTCCAGCAGTGAATGAGGCCAAATCACTTCCAAATGACTAATCATCCAGCGTTAAAAATGCACTGGGAAAGTATTTCACTGAAATGCCTTGAGTCCACAAAGTCTCTTCGCAGCAACAAGCCTCGCGTGTCTCGTCTTAGAGGAGTGTCCGTTTGGCAGTACATTCAAGTCTCGCCTGCACGTGTTCCATGGATCTGCAGTGGTAGGATGGGGTGTTAGTGCTCTATGAGTGCTGGAGCTGTTAGTTGTGTCATTGTCCTGTTCTTGCGTAAGCTGTGTGTAGGTACAATGCTTACTATTGCAGAGATGGTGTTTTAACTGGAAGAGGTTTATTGTGCGGGTGGTAACTTTACAGGGCACGCAAGGCGGCAATTTAGATTGTGTTTTCCTGCGTCCAGGTGTCCACATCGTGACACTTTATGTGATTTTATTCGCAAATTCCAGACAACAGGTTGAGTTCATGATGCAACACGAAGTTATAGGCCCAAAGTTTTAATAGAACAGAAGCTTGACGGTATTTCTGAGATCACTTTACGGAGACTAAAACCTCTCGTACGAGAGCACATAAGACCATATCCAAAGAACTGGACCGAGCGAGGTGTCGCAGTGGTTAAACACTGGACTCGCGTTCGGAAGGACGACGGTTCAACCCCGCGTCTGGCCATCCTGATTTAGGTTTTCCATGATTTCCCTAAATCGCTCCAGGCAAATGCCGGGATGGTTCCTTTCTAAGAGCACGGCCGACTTCCTTCCCCGTCCTTCCCTAATCCGATGAGACCGATGACCTCGCTGTCTGGTCTCCTTCCCCAAACCAACCCAACCCAACCCAAAGGACTGGGGATGTATCAGTAGAAAATTACTGTTGTGCAACAGTTACATGGCATGGACTAAGTGAAATAAATAGAGTACTGTGAAGGGTTTCAGCGATTTGTCATCCGACATGGAGCTGATGTTTCAGATTGAACCTTTTTCACTGACGACACTTAGCTTCATCTATCTGGTTACATTAGTTCCCATAATTCAAGAATTTGGGTATCAGAAAATCCACATACCTTAATACAAACGCCATCGGCGTGTGGGTTGTCACAGTGCTAGTGCGAATTATAGAGCCAAAATTTTCGATACTACTGTCATTTAAAATTTAAGATAATTTATCCATTTATTACCATGCACAATGAAAATGATCATTCAGTTTTCTAATTAGACGATATTACTGCTCGTTCGACACGCCAGTCCCTATTACGTTTAGATGAAATGTTTGGCGACAGAGTAATTACGATAGGTCTCCGGCCCCCGCGCTTACCGAATCAATCTCCGAGTGACCATTTCCAGTGGGTGCGGCTAAGACGTGTATCAAAATAATCCAATGAAAATAGATGAACTGAAGATAGTGATATCTGACTATATACATTTGATTACGTGTGAAACGTTGGTAAAGATGTTAGCAAACAAATGTAAAAGTGTTGAACTATGCCTTCAAGAAAGAGAAAAACATTTCGAGTACCTACTGTGATGATGCTGAGTACCGTGTATTTAATTGTAATAATGTTGAATCCACTCTCCCAACATAACTGCAGCCACTAGCAGTAAATCCCGGTCCCTAGCTCATACAGCGACATTAATGTCTGCCCACTTTACGGGCCCCACAAGACGAGACATGTGGAGGTTGCCGCTGCAGATAGACTTTGCGGACGCACTGTATATCATATATGTAAGAACCTCAGGAGTAGCCGTCTAAGATAGTGACGCCTGTGCACATCTGCGGGCTGGTGCAATCTCGTCAAAAACCACGTGACCAGAAATAAGCGTTCCCAAATCCTGTTGTTTTAAATAAACAACGTAATGTGGTTTTTGGCTATAAATATGAGGGGTTACAGCGCAAAAGTCATTCTTGTCTGAGAATTGTATCCTTCAACACCAGCGGAACCGATAGCATCAGCAAATATAAAATGGCTTAGTGGAGATGATTATGATAACGGCTCATCAGAGGTTAATAGGAGTCACCGATTTGACTCTAGTGATCCTGCATTAGTGGATTTAGGATCATTTTTTCTATGTTTGTCTGTGTTCATTAAGTATCTGTAACTGCAGTGTGATCATTATATTTATCTTCTTCTGTTACAGATATGAAGGGTATGTGCAGACTCAGGCTTTTAACAGCAATAATAGTTCCATGACCTCATACAATGAAGATGTGTTTATCACTCACCATCGATGACGTACTTGCTACGACTGCGAAATTTTTCCTTGCACGTAATGTGAAGGAAATGCTAATGCAGGCTGAAACTACACCACCACCTGCCGTGAATATGATGATGATGAGAGATCGCTCCAGTCTGATTCGTCACCACCCCTGCAAACACTGCAGCAGGTTCTGTCATCATCAACGTGTCATTACTCAAATGGTTCAAATGGCTCTGAGTACTATGGGACTTAATATCTGAGGTCATCAGTCCCCTACAACTTAGAACTGCTTAAACCTAATTAACCTAACGACATCACACACATCCATGCCCGAGGCAGGATTCGAACCTGTGTCCGTAGCGGTCACGCAGTTCCAGACTGAAGCCGACAATTCAACCATGCACTCAGCACCGTGGACCGTCTCACAGTCGTCACATGATCCCCTCAGCATAGCAGCAGCAGCCCTGGAGTCCGCTCTGTTCCGGTGCATTTGACTACTCTGTGGTTGCTAGCGCTGCTGTGGAAAGGATCTCACAAGTTCGCACTGACAACACGGATGTGGGCTACTGACATCCTAAGACTTTCCCAAGTGCTTGAGAAGTCATTTTGGAGAGGGAGAGCACTGGATTCGTTAACGACCCACAGTACCCCACAGTTAAGCGCAATGCAGCTCTATATTGTGAAGTGTGAACGTACACCCTCAAAAGATGACAGTGGCGCTTTTGAAGAAATGACCATTTTACAAATATAGGTGGCTAATGGTGTGGTATGGTTGGCTTAATGAATCACAGAGTGTTTAGGATATTTACCAAGAGCGCCATACTTGGCCATTTTCCAAAACGTGGAGAAGAGGGTTGGGTAAGACGCTTAGCAATGTACTCCACCTCGTTGTATACTCACATGTGTTTGATTCAATTAATGGGTTATCCAGTTCCATCTATCTTCCGAAAGATATTTGCACTAAAAAAACATGTGTTAACTCCAGAATACTGCTACAGGTAATGAATTGAGCATTGAATCGTCACTTCTGACTTGTGATAAAATTTCTCATACAAATAGCGTGATTACGAAAATATACTGTTCATCTGATTTCTACAGACGTTATGATTTCAAAAGCATCTCGTTCCCTAATCAGAGTTCAAGAGACAGAATCCAGAATATTTGGTTTACGTTTATGGCCTAGATGCAGATGATAGCAATACAGAAGAAGATGAAGATGTGCAGCACCACACTGTGCAGAGAGAACTGAAGCGTAAGCTCACCAAATTAGCTGCTAATTGCCCAAAACAGGTAGATTTTTTGCTATTCTCCAAGCACCAGAAGGAACATTGCGTACAAATCAAAACCATACCCTGCCTGCATTCAACCCATCCGATTAAAGAAGAATGTAAACGAAAGTTTTACTACAGGACCTACAACTCGTTTACCAAGAGTGGTTACCCTTGAAAGTCGCCTCATTGACTATTTTTTCAAGAAGCAGTACATATAAAAATGCCTACCGAGGATACAAAGTTCTTGATGTTGAAGACAACAAACGCCAGGAATGATATACCTTCACCATGTATGCTGAAATCAAGGGCCACCTAGCTCATGTGGAATGTAGTGAAAGTGACCCTAATGACTCGCAAAACAAATGGTATCATATGCAGCAACATATCGCGTTGTATGTCCATATAACTGTAACCTCAACAAATTTGAGTCATACATCTGGGATAATACTGCAGGCATCTCCATGAGCATGAAAAATGGTGTGCGAAGTTGATGATCCGAATCAGAAAAATATTTCCTTGGCCGATTCACAGGATAATGATGCATTATACTAGAAGGCAATCAACTATCACATTTGTTATCTGCTGTTGGATAGGAAAGCGGAAACTTCACTCGGTAACCACTGTCATCTACGTCGAAGTTCAGCTCACAATGCATGCAACTTAAAATGTCAGCTCTCACCACATATATTCGTGTTCTTCCATAATTTGAGCTGGTATGATGCTGACTTCCTTGTTGAGCACTTGCGTCATTTCGGCCTCAAAGGTGATAAGATATGTGTCATACCTGAGACCTATAAAAAGTATATTTTATTTTCCAAGAAAATCGTGCTAAAGAGAAATATATGCGTCCTCGTTTCGGCACGTTTATTTCTAGCGTCTCTTCAAAAACTTGCTCAAACAACGCGTCAGGAAGATATGAACATAACCAGCGTTACATATCCAGATGGAGCAAAGTTTCAATTTTTTGACCAAGAATGCGATCTTCTGGTTGCATACCTCGTTTCGTTGAAGAGACTCCTCGAAACCACGTTCCCCGAAATGACTGCATTCTCTAGTAAACTACAAGGTACTGCAAAGATTAACGTGGAGTACGAGCGGGGGGTATACTTTGGGCATGAGTTCGACATCTATGACTGAGATGAATATGTTACATTGTATATTAGCACCGATGTGCACCTGCTCACAGATATTTTTCAGAAATTCCAAAGTATATGCACGGGAACATTCACTTCCGTCTAGCCATCTATTACACATTC
The DNA here is from genome assembly GCF_023897955.1 of Schistocerca gregaria. NCBI lineage: Eukaryota > Metazoa > Arthropoda > Insecta > Orthoptera > Acrididae > Schistocerca > Schistocerca gregaria. Next base: position 709,585,199 of record NC_064931.1, read on the forward strand.
GTGGGACGCAATGGTAAGACGAACACGTCTAAATGTCATTGTCAATACTGATTATGACATGCTTCACGTCTTACAACATTCGATTTGTGAGAGGCTTTGCACTGTGTGCATACATACAAAAAGGGCGAATAACTCACGAATGAGTGAGGAAGAGAACAAGCCATTTGCTTTAAGTTACATCCCTTACTCAGCTTTATCGGCACGCCACACTACAATCTCTGCTGTTGGGAGGGTTCTGAAGGATGTCCAGAGAGGAAATTAGTAGACTGGAAGATGAGATCCAAAACTTGGCTGCTGATTCTGACGAAGGATATGTCCTGGAATCACAACAGATACATCACACCCATTTCCGTGATGTACACAGCAACTTTCCTCTGTATTCGAAGTATCTAGTTCCATATAATGGTTCTGTCCACAAGCTGTTGAGCCCGCCTCTCGTGATCGTGCGGCAGCGTTCTCGCTTCCCACGCCCGGGTTCCCGGGTTCGATTCACGGCGGGGTCAGGGATTTTCTCTGCCTTGTGATGGCTGGGTGTTGTGTGATGTCCTTAGGTTAGTTAGGTTTAAGTACAGGGTGATTCAAAAAGAATACCACAACTTTAAAAATATGTATTTAATGAAAGAAACGTAATATAACCTTCTGTTATACATCATTACAAAGCGTATTTAAAAAGGTTTTTTTCACTGAAAAACAAGTTCAGAGATGTTCAATATGGTCCCCTCCAGACACTCGAGCAATATCATCCCGATACTCCAAATCGTTCCACACTCTCTGTAGCATATCAGACGTAACATTTGGGATACCTGCTGTTATTTCTCGTTTCAAATCATCAATGGTGGCTGGGAGAGGTGGCCGAAACACCATATCGTTAACATATCCCCATAAGAAAAAATCGCAAATCATCACTCGTTATCGGCCGTCCAGAACTTTTCCCTTTGCACAAACACCCATTCTCTGCAAACTGTTTATACCAACGTTTAATACACCACCTATCAGGAGGTTTAACACCATACTTCGTTCGAAATGCACGCTGAACAACTGTCGTCGATTCACTTCTGCCGTACTCAATAACACAAAAAGCTTTCTGTTGAGCGGTCGCCATCTTAGCATCAACTGACGCTGACGCCTAGTCAACAGCGCCTGAAGCGAACAAATGTACAACTAAATGAAACTTTATAGCTCCCTTAATTCGCCGACAGGTAGTGCTTAGCTCTACCTTTTGTCAGTGCAGAGTTTTAAATTCCTAAAGTTGTGGTATTCTTTTTGAATCACCCTGTAGTTCTAAGTTCTAGGGGACTGATGACCATAGATGTTAAGTCCCATAGTGCTCAGAGCCATTTGAGCCCCAAGCTGTTGACAATACTGGGGAATAAGAAGAGGTATATTCTACAGTGTAGAAACTTCCAGCAATGTCTCAGTTTCGGGATGAAACGAGTTAGAATCTCCTGCGGCATGTGTTTCAATTAGCGTCGCTGGCTGAAAGAATACATTAAGGTAAAGACCAAACGCAGAGCTCTCGCGACGTGACTGACTGTGAAAACGATACTTTTAAAGTAATGAATGAATGATCCATTTTTCGGAACAACAATGGACGACTTACACAATATCACGAAATTCATTTAGTTAATGATGGTATGGGCGTCATGAGGCAAAAGGTTACATCGTGAAACCAAATTTGAAGCAGGCAATCGTCTTCCATCAACGACTATCTGCTGTAGAGATGGCCAAGTTTCCAGTGCAGTTCACTGTAATATTACTCTCCCAGACATCACTATTATATTTTTTTTAGTGTCTTCATTAGTTTCAAAGCTTCGAGAGACGTACAGAAACTTTTTACTTATCTTAATTGCCTCTTCTTCTTGTTGGCTACACTTCTTGCGTTAGGGGTACATTCTTGCAGCTGAAATTTTGATTTAATGCTATGGGTTCCAGATTCTTCTGTATCGCACTGACTTCACAATATCCATTTCCATAAAACCATGAATTACATTGTTGTAAACAAAATTAATAACATACTTGCGTTCCCATCAGAGGCAAGCCCACTACTACACTCCTGGAAATGGAAAAAAGAACACATTGACACCGGTGTGTCAGACCCACCATACTTGCTCCGGACACTGCGAGAGGGCTGTACAAGCAATGATCACACGCACGGCACAGCGGACACACCAGGAACCGCGGTGTTGGCCGTCGAATGGCGCTAGCTGCGCAGCATTTGTGCACCGCCGCTGTCAGTGTCAGCCAGTTTGCCGTGGCATACGGAGCTCCATCGCAGTCTTTAACACTGGTAGCATGCCGCGACAGCGTGGACGTGAACCGTATGTGCAGTTGACGGACTTTGAGCGAGGGCGTATAGTGGGCATGCGGGAGGCCAGGTGGACGTACCGCCGAATTGCTCAACACGTGGGGCGTGAGGTCTCCACAGTACATCGATGTTGTCGCCAGTGGTCGGCGGAAGGTGCACGTGCCCGTCGACCTGGGACCGGACCGCAGCGACGCACGGATGCACGCCAAGACCGTAGGATCCTACGCAGTGCTGTAGGGGACCGCACCGCCACTTTCCAGCAAATTAGGGACACTGTTGCTCCTGGGGTATCGGCGAGGACCATTCGCAACCGTCTCCATGAAGCTGGGCTACGGTCCCGCACACCGTTAGGCCGTCTTCCGCTCACGCCCCAACATCGTGCAGCCCGCCTCCAGTGGTGTCGCGACAGGCGTGAATGGAGGGACGAATGGAGACGTGTCGTCTTCAGCGATGAGAGTCGCTTCTGCCTTGGTGCCAATAATGGTCGTATGCGTGTTTGGCGCCGTGCAGGTGAGCGCCACAATCGGGACTGCATACGACCGGGGCACACAGGGCCAACAACCGGCATCATGGTGTGGGGAGCGATCTCCTACACTGGCCGTACACCTCTGAATAGTGCACGGTACATCCAAACCGTCATAGAACCCATCGTTCTACCATTCCTAGACCGGCAAGGGAACTTGCTGTTACAACAGGACAATGCACGTCCGCATGTATCCCGTGCCACCCAACGTGCTCTAGAAGGTGTAAGTCAACTACCCTGGCCAGCAAGATCTCCGGATCTGTCCCCCATTGAGCATGTTTGGGACTGGATGAAGCGTCGTCTCACGCGGTCTGCACGTCCAACCCGAACGCTGGTGCAACTGAGGCGCCAGGTGGAAATGGCATGGCAAGCCGTTCCACAGGACTACATCCAGCATCTCTACGATCGTCTCCATGGGAGAATAGCAGCCTGCATTGTTGCGAAAGGTGGATATACACTGTACTAGTGCCGACATTGTTCATGCTCTGTTGCCTGTGTCTATGTGCCTGTGGTTCTGTCAGTGTGATCATGTGATGTATCTGACACCAGGAATGTGTCAATAAAGTTTCCCCTTCCTGGGACAATGAATTCACGGTGTTCTTATTTCAATTTCCAGGAGTGTATTTACATTCTGCGGTACTCACAATATTCCATGAGTCTACAAACTTTCTTGGCAAAATAAGCATCACCAAGATTTGATATTACTTTATAAATGGATCGAGAATTAAATTTAATAATAAGAATTTTAAGTATACCAGAAATTTCGTAATTTCAAATATTTTTAAAAGAAGAGTACTTTTAACTGTACATACAGAGTGTAACACTCTCCAGGCCTCACATGTACTGATTCCACTACCAGTTTCCCAAACTTTGCTGATACCAGATTATTTGAATGCGTACAGGCAGTTTCATCTATTCATCGACTGGGTAAAAGGCTGAGATCCATATCAAGTAATCAGGTACAATGCCAGTGCATTAGAATTGTCTGGATACTTGGCATAAAATCCATAGGGAATAACACCGCGAAAGAAGGTTATCCGTCTGATGAACGACGAGGCGAATGGTTCACTGATTGTAGGGTTTGTAGCACTCAGGTACAAATTATATACATACCATGCAGATGCAGGTGCTAACGAGAGGCGGGCTAAGGACGCCCGCTGTGCACCTTCATAGGCTTTGAAGATCAAGGCTTACAGGAGGTGTCTGCTCCAGCACTATGCACCACCCTACGTATTGTCCACCAAGTAGTCGTTCAGTCGTGAGTGCTTCAGGTACATATTGAACAGCAGCCGAAAGTCTGGCTCTCACGTCATGACTACAATCCGTTCATACGTGGGAATAGGGCTGGGGCCCTACCATACTTACACTGTTCGTTGAGTGATTAAGTGCGTGGCTGTGCAGTTTTCTTTATTTCTAAATACTGGTTGTGTATGTCGAACAGGTCGTTGCTGTATGAGATATGTATATGACTGGACACTGTGTGTGCATACAACTTACGTTAAACTAAATGTGCATGTTAATATTGTATACGAACATGTGTGATTTTTCTTGAACTGCTGCTGCTAGTCCCTGTTCTGCACATGATTACAATGTTAAGTACGGTGTACAGAATGGTCAAACCAATCAGAAACAACATGACTGAATGAGAAAGATAATATTTATAATTCTCCCAACAAAAAAATTCGTAAATTACATCTCTATATAAATCCATTAAAAATATTGGAAAACATTGTTAAGGAGCAACAACAAAGTTATTATTAGAATTTTAATGGGAAAATGTTGTTATTAATAAATCAAATGCTAATTTGTTATACTACTGTTATATTTTCTGGGCACTCTCAGTATTGAAAGATAGATAAAAAGTTATTGTTAATAATAATTTGATTGTAATGATGCTATCCCTGTGCTGCAAAGACCTTGAATGAAGAGGCCTATGCAAATGAACTAGGTAGAGAGGACAAGGTGAGTGAGGGGGGAGCTTTAAGGTTATTGGTTCAGGGACATACGAATGCTTGAGATGTGTGGGTAACTGGGGGTTCCTTTGAGTGATTCTGAATATAACTCGCAGAACAGAGTCAGCTGCCTGTGCTGGATGATGGGTCGTAGATGGAAGCGAGTGTGTGGGGGGAGAGGGAGGGTGGGGAGTGATCTCGTTAATTGCCTCAGTATATGACCTGATACCCCGTAATTCCTTAACATATAAGTATTAAGTGATACTCAAGGTCATGTTAATCCAAAATGAATCCTGCAGATCTAGATTTGCATACCCATCGATGGAGTGTGGCTGTACGATATTACACTGAAGCGCCAAAGAAACTAGTATAGGCATGCATATTCAAATACAGAGATATGTAAACAGACAGAATACGGCGCTGCCGCGGCAACGCCTATATAAACAATAAGGGTCTGGCGCAGTTGTTAGATCGGTTACTGCTGCTACAATGTACGGTTATCAAGATTTAAGTGAGTTTGAACGTGGTGTTACAGTCGGCGCACGAGCGATGGGACATAGCATCTCCGAGGCAGCGATGAAGTGGGGATTTTTCTGTACTGCCATTTCACGAGTGCACCGTGAATATCAAGAATCCAGTAAAACATCAGATCCCCAACATCGCTGCTGCCGGAGAAAGGTCCTGCAAGATCGGGACCAACGACGACTGAAGAGAATCGTTCAACGAAACAGAAGTGCGACCCTTCCAGATATTGCTGCAGATTTCAATGCAGAGCCATCAACAAATGTCGGTGTCCGAACCATTCAACGAAACATCATCGGAACCGAAGGTCCACTCGTGTACCCTTGATGACTGCTCAACAATAAGCTTTACGCCAAGCCCGGGCCTGTCAAGACCGACATTGAACAGATGATGACTGGAAACATGTTGCCTGGTCGGACGAGACTCGTTTAAGATTTTATAGAGCGGATGGACATGTATGGGTATGGCGACAATCTCATGAATCCATGGGCCCTGCACCTCAGCACGGGATTGTTCAACGTGGCGGAGGCTCTGTATTGGTGTGGTTCGTGTGCAGTAGGCGTGACATGGGACTCCTGATACGTATAGACACTACTCTGACAGGTGACACGTACGTAAGCATCCTGTCTGATCACGAGCATCCATTCATGTCCAATGTGCATTCAGACGGATCTGCGCAATTCCAGCAGGGCAATGCGACACCCCGCACGTCCAGAATTGCTACAGAGTGGCTTCAGGGACACTCTTATGCATTTAAACACTTCCGCCGGCCACCAAACTCCCCAGACATGAACATTATTGAGCATATCTTGGATGCCTTAGCCGGCCAGTGTGGCCGAGCGGTTCTAGGCGGCTCAGTCTGGAACCGCGTGACTGCTACGGTCGCAGGTTCGAATCCTGCCTCGAGCATGGATGTGTGCGATGTCCTTAGTTTGGCTAGGTTCAAGTAGTTTTAAGTTCTAGGGGACTGATGACCTCAGAATTTCGGTCTCATGGAGCAGAGAGCCATTTGAACCATTTTTTGGGATGCCTTGCTACATGTTGTTATTGCGGGGACAGCCCTGAAGGTTCCATGGTGTCAGTTCACGCAAGCACTACTTCAGACATCAATCGAGTCTAACCCTCGTTACGTTGTGGCACCTCTGCGTGCTCTCGGGGTCCGTACAAGTTATTAGGCAGGTGTACCAGTTTCCCTGGCTCTTCAGTGTACATTGACATACAGACATGTCATGTGGGTGCTACATTTTATTTTGCCGGTATGTTTTTCTTTCCTTCAGCATACGTCAGGCGTTTTGTATTTTTAACTTCTTGCATTTTCTTTTCCTCCGAGTAGACTATGTAATCTCTCTTCCATAATCGGGTAACAGTTGTGGTTCCACCTAATTAATGGGCTGCTAGACACTTGATGCAAGTTGCACGTCCTTTAAACGAAGCATGCTTTGAAAAAACTTTTGGCACTTGAATAATCACAACAGGTTTTTTAGCTGGTGTCACCTAATTGGCATAAATCAGTACGACTAGTTACCCATATTAACGCCGTGTAAATGTTTGTAACTTAGAGAGACACGAAATCTACCTTGCTCATTGGACAAGTTTGCAACTCTTTGAAGCTTTGTGAATATAGATCCACGTTCGCTTTCTCTACAGTACACGTAGAACTTCCCTTCCTGATACAGATATTTATATTGTTACTTTCTTGCAACAGATATTAACAATGTGACCGCGATTTAAACAGTGGAAACACAGACCTCTTGTCTTTCTCATGATGGTTATGAACAAATGTTTTGAACTATCCAATGGTAGTCGACCTATCACCCATCAGCAATAAAGGCCTCGTGGAGGGCATGATTTCTGCATTGGATCCACAATGACAAGGCAAACTGATACGCATCGTGGCATTGACGACAGGCTGTCCACGTTATTGCGATGAGCTGCCGGCAGTCGGGTGAATTAAGATAAATCTTGTTCAGTTTACATTGTCCCCGGCAGCGCCACACCCTCTGGCGGCTTAGATGGATGGCACAAGTAATGCCAGTTTATTGTGCACTCCAATGTTATTGGCATTGGCTAGGCAATAAGTTTGAAAACTTGCCAATGCCAGAAATGTGGGCTATACAAATACGGAAGAAGAGCGGAACACCCGTAGAAGGGAACATTAATGTGAGTTGAACTGAGTCGACCCCACCAAGCAGGTTTTATCGTCCAGTACGCCTCGAGAACGTTCATCCTAAGGATCGTCGTCGTCTACCCCAGGAGATAAAAGCCTCTGCAGACAGTTCCAGTCGATCACTGTTGCGCCCGCATATAGTATCTCACACAGAAAGGTGGAGACCACATCAGACGCAGGAGGTAGAGATCTGTGTCCATAGGTGGATGCTGATCAGGGACAGTTGCGAGGAGAGACGTCGCGTCATCCAGTGACATGGCGTCGGAGGACAGCGCATCATTAGTAGGAGGGTCGTCATCCTTTGCATACATCAGATAAAGCCAGTCCTCAGAAAGGGTACGGCGCTATCTCTTCCGTTTCTTCGGCGACCGTCGCTTCCTAACATGCAGTTCCGGGTCGGATGGCGGACGGCTGTCGTCCGACATGCGCCCAGACGGCAGAAAAGCGGAGGTCGATACAGCTGCATGATCAACATCCATAGAGTCAGGACAGACGTCTTACGGCTGCTGAAGGCCATCGCTTCTTTATACTTCCACCGTCGGCAGTGTAGGAGAGACAGGCGAAACGTCCAAGGCGTCGTTGAGAGGAGTCGAGCTCAGCGCTGACTGATTCAGGATGGGTGCAGCAACAGCTCCGCCGCGGACACGTGAGAGAGAGGTAACACAGTCGGTGACCCCTTGATGCCTCAGAATGTGCCCTCCGAACCGACCATTTCTTCTAGTCAGGTTGTGTCATAAATTTCTCTCCTCCCCATTATGTGATCTACCCATCTTATCTTCAGCATTCCTCTGTAGCACCACATTTCAAAAACTTCTATTCCCTTCTTGTCTAAACTGTTTATCGTCCACGTTTCACTTCAATACATGGCTTCAATCTACACAAATAGTTTCAGAAAAGACTTCCCGACAGTTAAATCTACACTCGACGTTAACACATTTCTCTTCTTCAGAAACGCTTTTTTTGCCATTGGCAATCAACATTTTATATCCTCTCTACTTCGACCACTATCAGTTATTTTGCTGCCCAAATAGCAAAACTTATCTACATCTTTAATGTAGCATCACCTGATTGAATTCAACTACATTCCATTATTCCCGTTTGGATTTTGTTGATGTTCATCTAATATCCTCCTTTCAATACGCTGTCCATTGTGTTCAACTGCTCTCCCAAGCCCTTTACTGTTTCTGACAGAATTACCATATCAACTACTAACCTCAAAGTTTTTATTTCTTCTCCCTGGACCTTAATTCCTACAAAAAGTCATTCTTTTGTTTCCTTTATGCTTGCTCAATATACAGGCTGAATAACTCCGGAGATGGACTACAAACCTGTCTCACTCCCTTCTCAACCACTGCTTCCCTTCGTGTCCCTCGACTCTTATAACTGCCATCTGGTTTCTGTACCGTTTGTAAATAGCCTTTCGATCCCTGTACTTAACCCCCCCCCCCCCACCTATATAAATTTAAAGAGAGTATTCTACTCAACACTGTCAACGATCGGAGGCCAAAACCAGCGTGGTCAACCACAACAGTGCCTGTATGGCTGTCGGTGTATCGGAACTTGAGACCGTTAGCATGGCGCCCACAACGTCGGTGCCCGTCGCTTGGTGCACCATCTGATATTCAGAGTGGTACTAATGACGGAAAAATTAGTCTCGAGAACAGCTTGCGGTGGAAGACGCATTTCATCCCGTATAAACCGATCGACTTCTTACGCATTTGGACCTTCATGATTGAAAGGAAAAGTTAATTTAATCATGAAGTGAAAAATTCGTGGGTTGCCTTGCAATATCGTGTCTGACATTCCTTTGCCCGGCGCAGTGCAGCATCGACGTAGCTTGGACTCAACAAGTCCATAACTGCGAAAGTGTTGCAGGTACATGATTTTGCGCACTAACTAACCTCTCGATTATGTACCACACATGTTCGACGAGAATCATGTCGGGTGAACTGGCTCGCCAAACAATTCGCTCCAACTCTCCAGAATGCTCTTCTACCAATCGCGAACTTTTGTGGCCCGATGACATGGCGCATTGTCATCCACAAAATTTCCTTCGTTGTTTTGGAACAAGAAGTCCATGAATGGCTGCAAATCGTCTTCCAGTAGCCGAACATAACCATTTCCAGTCAATGATCGGTTCATTCCATGTAAACACGAGCCACACCATTGTGGCGCCACCACCAGCTTGCACAGTGCCTTATTGACAACATGAGCTCATGGCTTCGTGAGGCGTGCGCCACACTCGAACACTACATCAACTCTTACCAACTGAAATCGGGACTCATCTGACCAGGCCACGGTTTTCCAGTCGTCTAGGGTGCAACCTATATGGTCACGAGACCAGAAGAGGCGCTACAGGCGATGTCGTAAAGGCACTTGTGTCGGTCCGTTGGTGCCACAGCCCATTAACGCCGAATTTCGCCCCAACGTTCTAACGGATATGTTCGTTGTAGGTCCCACATTTCTGCGGTTATTTAACGTAGTGTTACTTGTCTATTAGCACTGAGAACTCTACGCAATTGCCGCTGCTCTCTAAGTGAAGGCCATCGGCCCCTGTGGTGTCTGTAGTGAGAGATAATGCTTCAAATTTGCTATTCTCGGCATACTCTTGCTACTGTGGATCGCGGAATACTGAATAATCAAACGATTTCCGAAACGGAATCTCCTATGCGTATAGCTCCAGTTTCCATCCCATGTTCAAAGTCTGTTAATCCCCGTCGTGCTGCCACAATCAAGTGGGAAATCTTTTCAGATGAATCACCTGAGTACAAATGAGAGCTCCCTCAATGCATTGCCCTTTCAGAACTTGTGTGTGGGATACTACCACAACCTGTATAAGTGTGTATCATTATCCTGTGGCTATGTATCTCGGCATGATTCCCGGCCGACCCACACTCTCACGTAGTAGCACCTATCCACAGACCTCTTCCATGAACTCCATGCTCGCTTATTGTACATTCCAATAGGTCGAATGTTAATATGCGTCCTAACTGAAGGTTTCGGTTTCATTGCCCATCTCGGTGAATCAGTTGAATGACTGGGTGGTGTCTGTTCTTTCGGACGTAGAGTGTCAGATCATGTCTTTACAGGCCTTAAAAGTAAGTAAAAGACTATAATTCAGTTAATAATTAGTTACTCTTCTCAAGTCTCAATCCGAAGATTTATTGGTAGTATTTCGTGTTTCCCCTCTTCTCTGTTCTGTGCTATTCTTTTCATTTCTTTATACGAGCCTATCCTTACATCATGTAGTACTGCAGCTTAGGTGTTCCTCTTCGTGTCTTTCCTAGACTCTTTCCATCCAGTACATAACACGAAAATAGTTGTAGTGGTAGAAGGGGGCAATTGATAGATTTCTTCTGTTCTGTATGATGGTGGCATAGATAATTTTTCACCTGTTCGCTATAAATACCTCCATCTCCGAGTTTTGGTGTCCCCTACGTCTTTTCCTCCCTCCTCTAACTCCACATTCATTTATTAACCGTAGGGAATACGTAACAATATTTTTAATCATATGGATAGCTATACATATAGAAAGATTAGTAAAGTAACACCAACACTTCAATATATCTCTCCAGCATAAAATAACAGAAACGACTATTATTATGGGTTTTTATCAAAGTCTCTTAGACAGGTTATTACCCAGTTTGTAACTATCAGGAATTCTTAGAAAAAAGCCTTGCCGGCATGTGAAGGATAAATTTGGAAATTTGTTGTAAGTTTCTGTGGGACCAAACTGCTAAGGTCATCGGCCCCTAGACTAACTTACTACTGAATCTAACTTAAACTAACTTACGCTAAGGACAACGCACACCAACACACCCATACCCGTTGGAGGACTCGAACCTCCGATGGGGGGGGGGGGGGGGGGGGGGGGACCGTGCGAACCATGACAAGCCGCCTCAGACCGCATGGCTCCCCGCGCAGTTATGAGGCACACTTTGGTACAACATAGTCAACTGTCTGTCGCTCAACACAGAACTCACTTGATGAGTGTAACAATTTCCCCCAGTTGGGGAGAGAGTCTGCACATCTTCCAGCATCTCTTTCAATTGCCTCCAATAGCACATGTTTCCGAGCTACGCTCCAAACAAAGTTCCTTTACAGTTCTTTTTTTGCTCTGTAAATGTAGCTTCCTTGATATACGCAGCACTTTTCCCTTGTAATACGCTGCTTTTCCTGTGCATTTCTGCTTTTCACGTAGACTTAATTTTTGCAATCTGTGGAGATCATATCCCTTAAGTAGGTAAAGGATGAAACTTGGCTGTTGCATTAGCAGCTTTCACTGTTTAATCTGAAATTTTCACCTTTTCATTATTTCGCGTATTACTTAACTCAGGTCTTTTGCATAGATACAGTTATGTGCCTAGCTATCGACTTCCAACAGCGTCGGTCACCTTTGAGTCTGCCTTTGAGGTGTCCAGGAAGCAGACTTCGAGTTCCGGCTGAAATGTTCAGCCAGGTCACAGTCTGCGTCGTGCCATTATTCTGGGGTTCCAGCTGGAAGAAGCACTCTGCGTTCTGTCACGCATGCGGTTGCCTATTTGCAGCGTGGTACAACGCACGAGGACGTGCTGAAAAGTAATACCTCCGAATCTTTGATGTGAAGACTCTTAAGGTTTTTGCATAAAACCAAAGTTACTAGCATACCGTGTATTTATTCTGCATATTTACGTAATTATTTATCGCTATAGTAACCCTGGCGACGAACACATCGCTCCCAACGATAGAGTAGCTTGTTGATAGCCTCACTGCAAAATGTCTGACCTTGTTGGCGGACGCATAACCTTACCTTTGCTTGTACCGCATCATCACTATCTAAGTGAAGTTCTTAAAGATGTTTGAAATAGTTAAAAATCGTGTGGGGCCAGGACGGGACTGTATTGAGGACGATCGATGACAGTGAACGCAAGATTTCTGACTGTTACAGATATCGCAGCGCTTGTGTAATTGCAGGACGAGAGGGCGCTCCACGTGTGGACGAACTCTTCGAATTCAAAACTCGATAAAAGCACGCTGTTTCTTACAAACCGACATAGTTACGTCATGCACCACCGTGTTACACGCTCTTATACGGCGATTTTAGTGGCAGAGGGATGTTCTGGCACGCATGCGGTGTCGTCTTGTTTCGCTGTGCGGTTGCCTATTTGCAGTTTTATAGAGTCATACGATGCACGTGGGCGCGCTGAAAAGTAATATCACCGAACCTTTGACGTGAAAAATATTAAGGTTTTTACGTAAAACAAAAGTTATTTACATACTGTGTACGTGAAGAATAAAAATGCAAATATTAATAGCGTTTGTTGTATTACAAAACTTTAAGAGTTTTCACATAAGATATTAGTCTGGAACCGTACGACCGCTTCGGTCGCAAGTTCGAATCCTGCCTCGGGCATGCATGTGTGTGATGTCGTTAGGTTAGTTAGGTTTAAGTAGTTCTAAGTTCTACGGGACTGATGACCTCGGCTGTTAAGTCCCATAGTGCTCAGAGCCATTTGAACCATCTGAACATAAAATATTAGGAGGCACTATTTTCCAGCACGCCCTCGTACTCTGACGCTATACAGTGTGAGCATATAAGTAGTATTTGTTCACGCAGATTGTATAGTTAGTGCATAAACATGTTCTCTGTCAGAATCGTGAAATAGAAGGTAAAGAATTTCACTGAGACTGCCATGCGTTATAACCGTGTCTCAAATGTGGGGATCCATTGTTGGTGCTTTGGTAACAACAGTACCTTTGAGTACTTTGTACAGAATCTGTTTGTTTCTCATTCATATGATTTGTGGAACATTTAATTTCGTCACATTGCCAATCAATAAGGCATGCCAATGTTTCTCGACTTGAACTGTCTTTGCTTTGTTTCATTTTCTCACGTGGAAGCTCTGTGTGACACTGTTACACTCGTTATTGTAATTTTACTATCTATAGCGGCAATTATAAGGTAAACAGTGAGGTGACAAGAGATATGGGATAGCAATACGCACATACACAGGCTTGGGTAGTATCCCACAGAAAAGGTGTAAAAAGGGCAGCGCGCTGGTGGATCTGTCATGTGACTAGGGCTTCCCGTCGGGTAGACCGTTCGCAGGGTGCAAGTCTTTCGAGATGACGCCACTCGAAATGGCTGTTTTTGGCTGCTTGAAGACAATTGGCAGCCATTCATGGAATTTCATGTTCCCAAACAACAATGGAATTTTTATGGATGATAATGTGCCATGTGGCCAACCCAGAATTGTTCGCGAATGCTTTGAAGAACATTGTGGACAATTCGAGAGACTGATTTTGCCACACTGTTCACCCGATATGAATGCTACCAAACATTAATGGGACATAATCGAGAGGCCAGTTGGTGCAGAAAATCCTACACCAACAAGGCTTCCGCAATTGTGGACGGCTACAGGGGCAATATGGCTCAATATATCCGCAGGTGACTACCAAAGCCTTAATGAGTCACTGCCACGAGATACTGCTGCACTAAGGTAGTGCAGCAGTATTACGTCGGGCAGCAGGATGTGTGACATCATATTGGGAGATATCCCATGACTTTTGCCACCTCAGTGTATATTCAAACGTTCTTTTAAATCAATTTTTTGCCACTCATTCTTCTGTTGTATCGAGTGTATATGCTCAGCAGACAGCATACGATCGCACAGTGTGAAAGGTTCTACAGTCCTATGCGTTTCTCACTGCAGTTGATGTAAAACCTAGATTCGTCTGCTTCCATCTATCTACATGGATACTCCGCAAATTACAACTTAGTGCCTGATTATGTTCATCGAATCGCTTTAACACTAATTCTCTATTATTCCTTCTCGAACAGTAAGTGGAAAAAACGAACACCTACATATTTATGTACGGGTTCTGATTTCCCTTATTTTATTATGATGATCGTTCCTCCCTAAGTAGGTTGGTGTCAACAAAATATTTTCGCATTCCAACGAGAGAGATGGTGGCTGGAATTTTGTGAGAAGTTCCTGCCACACGAGAAATGCGTTTGTTTAAATGATGTCCACCCCAAACCCTGTATCATGTCTGTGATATTGCCTCCCTCATTTCTCGACAATACAAAACGTGCTGGCCTTCATTGAACTCTCTCAGTGTACTCCGTTAATCCTATATGGTAAGGATCCATCCCCCTCTCCCTCGCACAGAGTACTCCAAACGACGACGGTCAAACGTCGTGTAGACAGTACCTTGGGTAGATCTGTTGCATATTCTAATTGTTCTGCGAAAGAAACGGTGTCTTTGACTCGCTTTACCGACAACATTTTCTATATGTTCTTTCCAATTTAAGTTATTCGTAATTGTAGTTCATAGATATTTAACGGACTTTACGGCCATCAGATATGATTGATTTATTGTGTAACCGAATTTTAAGGGACTCCTTCTAGCATTCGTGTGCAAGACATCGTACTTTTCATTATGAAGGGCCAATTGCCAATTTTCGCACCATACAGATACCTTTTACAAATCGTTTTTCAATCTGTTTCGATCTTCTGATAACTTTGCTAGACAATAAACAACATCATCATCTGCAAAAAACCTAAGACGGCTGCTCAGATTCTCTCGTAAATCGTTTACATAGATAAGGAACAGCAGGGGACCTATAACAGTACCATAGCGAAAGTCAGAAAGGGCTTCTGTTTTACTCAGTTACTTTCTTTCATTTTCCGTCAGCTTATGTGAAAATTCTTTATCGTTTAAATCAAAAATCTTTATTAGCATACTACATCTTTATTCTGCATGTTTACGTAATGAATTATCGACTTTCAACCTGGCGAGGAACACATGTCTCTCAATGAGAGACCAGTTTGTTGATACTGTCACTGAAGAATGTTTGACTTTGTTGGCGAAGCCACAATCTTACGTCTGCTTGCACCGATTCGTCACAGTCAGAGTGAAGTTCTCATAGATATGACCTCTCTGGAAGGAAATAACGAATCCAATCACATAATTATGACTGTAATCCGTAAACACGCAATTTCATTACAAGCTACTTGTAAGGTACGGTGTCGAACGCCCTATGGAAATCAATAAATACAAGATCAATCTGAAATTCACTGTCGATTGCTCTCAACATTTCGTGTCAGTAGAGCTAGTTGTCTTTCACAAGAACGATGTTTTCTAAATGTGTGTTGACCGTGTGGCAATAGACCGTTCTCTTCAATATATTTCATAACGTTTGAAAACAATATATGTTCAAAAATCCAGCTGCATATCGACGTTAATGATATGAGCCTGTAATTCAATGCACGCTACTGGCCATTAAAATAACGAAGATGACGTGCTACAGACGCGAAATTGAAGTAACAGGAAGAAGATGCTGTGATACGCAAATGATTAGCTTTTCAGAGCATTCACACAAGGTTGGCGCCGGTGGCGACACCTACAACGTGCTGACATGAGGAAAGTTTCCCGTTACCTGGTGAAACATTGTTGTGATGCCTCGTGTAAGGAGGAGAAATGCTTACCATCACGTTTACGACTTTGATAAAGGTCGGATTGTAGCCTATCGCGATTGTGGTTTATCGTATCGCGACATTGCGGCTCGCGTTGTTCGAGATCCAATGACTGTTAGTAGAATATGGAATCGGTAGGTTCAGGAGGGTAATATTGAACGCCGTGCTGGATCCCAACGGCCACGTATCCCTACCAGTCGACATGACAGGCATCTTATCCGCATGGCTGTAACGGATCGTGCAGCCGCTCTCGATCCTTGAGTCAAAAATGGGGACATATGCAAAACAACAACCATCTGCACGGGCAGTTCGACGACGTTTGCAGAAGTATGCAATATCAACTCGGAGACCATGGCTGCGGTTACCCTTGACACCGCAACATAGACAGGAGCACCTGCGATGGTGCACTCAACGACGAACGTGGGTCCACGAATGGCAAAACGTCATTTCTTCGGTTCTGTTTACAGCATCCTGATGGTCGCATCCGTGTTTGGCGACATAGCGGTGAACGCACATTGGAAGCGTGTATTCGTCTTCGCCATACTGTCGTATCACCCGGGGTGATGGTATGGGGTGCTATTGGTTACACCTCTCGGTCACCTCTTGTTCGCATTGACGGCACTTTGACCAGTGGACGTTACATTTCAGATGTGTTACGACCCGTTGCTCTACCATTCATTCGATCCCTGCGAAACCCTACATTACAGCATGTTGAAGGTCCTGTGCGGGCCTTTCTGGATACAGAAAATGTTCGACTCCTGCACTGACCAGCACATTCTCCAGATCTCTCACCAACTGAAAACGTCTGGTCAATGGTGGCTGAGCAACTGGCTCGTCACAATACGACAATCATTACTCTTGATGAACTGTGGTATCGTGTTGAAGCTGCATGGGCAGCTGTACCTGTACACACCATCCAAGCTCTGTTTGACGCAAGGCCATTATTACGGCCACAGGTGGTTGTTCTGGGTACTGATTTCTCAGGATCTATGCACCCAAATTGCGTGAAAATGTAATCAGATGTTAATTCCAGTGTAATATATTTGTCCAACGAATACCCGTTTATCATCTGCATTTCTTCTTGGTGTAGCAATTTTAATGGCCAGTAGTGATTTACTGCTGTCTTCCTCGAATGTTGGTGTCACCTGTGCAACTTCCCTGGGTTTGGGAACAGATCATTCGTCGAGCGAGCGGTTGTATATGATTGTTAAGTATGGAGCTATTACATAAGTGTACTCTGAAAGGAACGTAACTGGTATACAGTCTGGAGCCGAAGACATGCTTTTATTAAGTGAATTAAGTTGAGTCACTGCTGTGAGGATACCTAATTCTAAATTATTCACGTTCGCAGGACTTTTTAACTCGATCTCTGGAATACCTACTTCGTCTGCTTTAGCGAAGGAATTTCGGAAGGCTGTGTTTAGTAACTCTGCTTTAGCAGAACTGTCATCGACAGCATTTCCATTGCTGTCGCCCAGACAGGGGATTGATTGTGTCTTGCTGCTAGCGTACTTCATATACGACCAGAATCTCTTTGGATTTTCTGCCAGGTTTAGAGACAAAGTTTCGTTGTGGAAACTATTATAAGGTTCTCACATTGAAGTGCACGATGAATTTCGAGCTTCTGTAAAAGATCGCCAATCTTGGCGATTTTCCATTCCTTTAAATTTGGCATGCTTTTTTGGTGTTTCTGGAACAGTGTTCTGACCCTTTTGTGCGCCTAGGGGATCAGCTCCGTCGTTTGTTAATATATTTGGTATAAATCAGTTGTTGTCAATTCTATTTCTTTCAGTTTATGACAGATAAGGTCTACTGTTACCTTGTTAATTTGGATGGAGCGGAGATTGTCTCTCAGGAAGGCGTCAAGCGAATTTTTATCTGCTTTTCTGGAATAGAACTATTTTTCGTTTATTTTCGGGGATTTGGGGGTTACGGGAATCAGACTCGCGACGACAATCCTGTGTTCACCAATTCAGACGCTGTGAACATTATATTTCGCACTTCACTGCATAATCATTGAGTAGGAAGGGTTGGAAATGACGCAGTTGACAGAGTAGCAGTTCTTCATGCTACATAAAGAGTAATTATTTGATGTCTTGTAACTCGGTCCACATGCCCACTGCCATAAGCCCCGTTGGTTTGCACATTTTTCATATTTGGTGAGATGTTTATTACGGTTACTCTGGTTCACGTAATTAATTTCACTTTTTCTATGATCATTGAAAATCGCTGAGCAAAACTATAAGTGCTCAATACCTATCGAGTTTTCTACAAACTCTTTGCAGTCATATCGATTAATCGGTCCAAAAATTACATATAAGAGGACATACTTTCCTATTCACTGCACATTCGGACTCATCTTCACAGGTATTCGGTTTGTAACCTCCCCCTCAGTTATCGACCTTAATGACAATGAAAAATCAAGCCGCTTGTACCTAATGGAAATTTGTGAAAAGCAATCGTCAGCGAAGTTAATCTGTCGGTAAAGAGGGAGGAAAGGGTTACATGTAAATGAAAGGAAAAATTCAAATGAAACTGGTGGAAATTAATTTTTAAAAGGGGTAAAGTTAGTAAAGAAAGTAAATGTGCGGCCGTTACGTTAACAATTAACTAGCGGTAATTAGATATTTGAGATTTGGGGAAATGACGGTCGCCAGTCCTATGGACAATTACTATAGTCACTGAAAAAGAAAGGTTATTACACATATAATTAGCACTCGAAGCGTGGCAACTGAAGGTTGACACGTGTAGAGTGAAAACTGGAAGTTTGTCAGAAGTAATAAATTTCGCTACATTGTGACTTAATTTAGCAAAAGAATTAATAAAACCGGAAAATTGAAAGTTAATTTAGTGACTGAAATTAATAGTGAGCTTTGATTCTGAAGCACTACGAAATTCAATAAAATAAAGTTAGTCTTGGGCTACCTCAACAATAATTTCAAAATCTACTTGAATCTACGCAATTTAGAAATAAGAGATTTAACTTTGAACTTGAATTAAATGATTCTGAACAATTAACAATAGTAAAATTTAGTACGTACCGAGCTGAGCTGCAGTCACAGGTAAGCTAAAATATGGTAACGAAACTCCCACTCTTAATTTGTGCTTATGTAATCTAAATATTGTAGCCAGCTATGAATACTTTCAGTGAAATGGAATGATGTTACTTTAATGCTGGCGTTTGAATTTCAACGACACTCAAGTTCATTTCGGAAAAGGAAGGAACCCTGCTTGGTAATGCAATTGGGACAATGAGCAACAAAGGTTCGTGCTACGTTGCTGTAATTTTGTGATTTGAACAGTTTGAAAAGCTGAGGTCTGCCATACAGTTCTAAAACTTTACGTGCTTCCAGTCTTCCTTGTTGGTTGATTGAAGGTTTGAAGTCGTCGATCGAGGAAGTGTCGACAGTCACTCATTGTCGGCCGTCGCTGTTGCAGAAGCTGGATGTTGGCGCGCCTTCTTCTCGACACGTTCACCAGGCGAAACGGGCTCTACATGTGCGCCAGCTAAGGCATTCTCTCCGCGACACCGTGTCAGAAACTATCATAGCAATTCGAAGGCAATTACATGCTGCCAAATCCCGAAAGCGCGGCAACTCGCGGGAGCGTCACACCACACGTGCTCCACTGCACTACTCTCGCAAGACTCTCTCTGCTCTGCCCGCGCTCCACGCGGCAGAGTTAGCACTACCAAAGATAATAAACACTTTGGTTCTCCACACGACCTATCGATGTATTCGTTCGATAGCATAGACCCAGCGAATAAATACAAATAATATTCACATAACAAACCAATTATAAATCGACATAAATGCATATATATATATATATATATATATATATATATATATATATATATATATATATATATATACAAATAGTAAAACAATTACAATATACAAAGACACAGAAATGTTATATCTCCAGGTAACAAAATAAGGAAGAAAATTTGCAGTGCAATAGATGGAAATAGGAGGATATGCATTTCCGTCGTTACAAGTTTTCAGAACCTAGCAGGAATTGTGGTGTCACCGCCAGACACTACACTTGCTAGGTGGTAGCCTTTAAATCGGCCGCGGTCCGGTAGTATACGTCGGACCCGCGTGTCGCCACTATCAGTGATTGCAGACCGATCGCCGCCACACGACAGGTCAAGAAAGACTTCCTAGCACTCGCCCCAGTTGTACAACCGACTTTGCTAGCGATGGTTCACTGACTAAATACGCTCTCATTTGCCGAGACGATAGTTAGCATAGCCTTCAGCTACGTTATTTGCTACGACCTAGCAAGGCACCATATCCATTTACCATTGATTTTGTGAATCATGTACTGTCACGAGCGACGTTCTTCATTAATGGATTAAAGTTAAGTATTCCACCAGCTACGTCCGTTTTTCTCAATTCTAATTCCCTTGTCATGTTCCAGACCTCACGCCAGCCTGCGTGAGCTGAGACGCGTGCATTTCAGCCTCCTTTAGTAAAACAGTGTTGGCTCTCCTGCCAACCACAACAGGAATCTTACGAGGTATGTACTTGCCTGAATGGTATGCTATTAACTCTAGTATGATACGATATGTTGGCGGCTATACAACGTAATATCGATCTTGATTCTTATTAACGCCTTCTTTTCTTTTCTCTTTTTTTTCTTCTCCGCTTCCCTTGACGGCAGCTACGTCGCAGGAAATCCTATCACAGTGATTTCTACTCATTAATCTTTATCCCTTTCCGTCCTCTATATACACTATGCGATTAAAAGAATTCGGACACCCAGAAAAACACACGTTTTTCATATTAGGTGGATTGTGCTGCCAGCCACTGCCAGGTAATCCATATCAGCGCCCTCAGTAGTTGTTAGACATCGTGAGAGAGCAGAATGGGGAACTCCATGGAACTCACGGACATCGAACGTGGTCAGGTGATTGGGTGTCACTTGTGTTAAACGTCTGTACGTGAGATTTCCACACTCCCATACATCCCTAGGTCCATTGTTTCCGATGTGACAGTGAAGTGGAAACGTGAAGTGACACGTACACCACAAAAGCGTACACACCGACCTCGTCAATTGACTGACAGAGACCGCCGACTGTTGAAGAGGGTCGTAATGTGTAGTAGGCACACATCTATCCAGACCATCACACACAAATTCTAAACTGCATCAGGATCCACTGCAAGTACTATGACAGTTAGGCGGGAAGTGAGAAAACTTGGATTTCATGGTCGAGAGGCTGCTCATAAGCCACACATCACGCCGGTAAATGTCAAACGACGCCTTGCTTGGTGAAAGGAGCGTAAACACTGAATGATTGAACAGTGGAAAAACGTTGTGTGGAGTGGCGAATCACGGTACACAATGTGGCGATCCGATGGCACAGTGTGGGTATGGCTAAAGGCATCTGCCAGTGTGTGTAGTGGCAGAAGTAAAATTCGTAGGCCGTGGTGTTATGGTGTGGTGTGGCCGTATTTTTCATGGAAGGGGCTTGCACCCATCGTTGTCTGGCGTGGCACTATCACAGCACATGCCTAGATTGATGTTTTAAGCACCCTCTTGCTTCCCACTGTTGAAGAGCAATTCGGGGATGGCGTTGCATCTTTCAACACGATCGAGCACCCGTTCATAATGTACGGCCTGTGGCGGAGTGGTTACACGACAATAACATCCCTGCAATGGACTCGCTTGCACAGAGTCCTGACCTGACATGAATGCTATAGAACCCCTTTGGGGTGTTTTGGAAATTGATTTCCTGCCCGGCCTCACCGACCGATATTGATACGTCTCCTTAGTGAAGCACTACATGAAGAATGGGCTTTAATTCCCCAAGAAACCTTCCAGCACCTGATTGAACGTATGCCAGCGAGAGTGGAAGCTGTCATCAAGGATAAGGGTGGGCCAACACCATACTGAATTCTAGCATTACCGATGCCACGAACTTGTAAGTCTTTTGAGCCAGGTGTCCAGATACTTTTGATCACATATTGTGCACGTTAAACAACACTGGTGACCATGTACATCCCTAATGTATTTCTTAGATATGCATTTTTGTGAACACTGACTCTTCCGTTTTTGTACAGTTAAAATATTACATCTCTGCCTCCGAATGAGACAATATTCATCGTCATCGTCGGTTTTTCAAGTCTATAGTTGCCGGGATGTGGTTTACGAGAGTTCTCCACTTTTGTCTGTCCTTGTGCCATTGTTCTCTCATCACTGTATCCCAACTGACTACTTTTACCACTACATACTAATGTCTTTGGTCCAGCCTTGTTCTTTCACGAATCACATCTGTGTTTAGCCATTGGTTTTCTATCCTCGTTTCTTCCATTTTATTGACATGGGCAAAGTATGGTCATTAAAATAATACAGAAACTTTATCGAAGGCTTTTTAAGAATAAAATAAATGAAAGTTTTTGTATGTCCAGAAATTTTTCTATAACACGACACAGCATTAAGATATGAAACTACCTGGTAGATTAAAACTGAGAGCCGGACCGCGACTTGCACTTCGCGGGCAAGGGCTCTACCGACCTTTTTTTTCCTTTTTTTTACAGTCTAATTTAGCCACTGCCAATATTGATGATGATAAAATTATGAGGACAACACAAACACCCATTTCCCGGGCAGAGAAAATCCTCAACCCAGCCGGGAATCGAATCATGGACGCTAGCCACTAGACCACGAGCTGCGGACGACTGAGCTACCCAAGCACGACTCACGACGCCTCATCACAGCTTCAATTCTGCCACTTACTCGTCTCCTACCTTCCAAACTTCACAGCAGCTCTTCCGCAAACCTAGCAGAACTAGCACTCCTTGAAGGAAGTATATTACGGAGACATGGCTTAGCCAGAGCCATGTCCGACGGGCACCTTGATAGACGATCTAGCTCCATCTTCTCGTCTGGCGTCGGTAGCGGTGGCTCACATCTCACCATCGCTTCCCCGCATACGAAGCTTTTTTGTGGAACTACCGACTATCAGTACAGCAACGGCACGTAATATATATCGCATCTTGACTCGACGACGGCCGAATAATGCCGTAGAGCGCCGAGAACCAACAGTTGCACGATCAGTGGTATGGCGTGTAGTACACCACCCACACTTTGATATGGGGACGCGCGCACTGTGGTATCAGGTGGTAAGTGGGAAATACGTGACTCATTTCAGGTTGCATACGACTCATATGGTGGATGAGGCACTGTGTCCACAGTGCAATGTTATACACACAGAGGAACATCACGTGAGATGTGAGCCTTCGGCGGACGAGTGGTGTTTGGTCCAAAAAATGATCGCCTTACTCCTTCGCGTGGTGCCGCAAGCAATATAACCACAGATACTACTTCTCCCAGACGTGACCTATATCCCCGAACGAAGACAAAGGCAGTGACTTGGATTCGGAGTCTGACTGTGCTTTACCTTTACCGGAGAGCAGTAGGCATGTATTCGACTTTTGGGCCTTACTACAAGAACATCACTCACAGAGTATGAGACATCCGATATATCGAAAATATTAAGCACATTCTTTAGGGAGTGCCTTGCTTGATCCCCCACCCGTTTGGGGTGTCCCGGGTAGGAGAATATAATTATTGCCTGTAAGTGTTAAGAACAAGAGAGGACCAGGTCAGTGGAGAGGATCCACCACCATACGTGAAGACGTACCTGCCACCAACGCGAGGTACAACGGGATTAGCAAGGAACGCACCCAAGAAGAAGGACGTGGTCCGTTATTGTTTTGTGCTAATAGAAGCAGTTTATGTTTTTTATTGTTTCACCATTATGTAAAGAAAGTCCACTTATTTCGGTTTTTCAGAAATATTTTGTTTTATAAAGGGCATGGACTTATATTTACAAAAAAAAAAAAAAACTGATAGAAGCGGCTTATGTTTGTAGCCTGCGAAAGGCAAAGGTCCCGAGTTCGAGTTCCAGTGCGGCAAACAGTTTTAATGTGCCAGGAAGTTTCATACCAGTCCACACTCCGAAGCAGAGTCAAAATATCATTCTGGAAACAGTAAGATAGCTTCTCTTGTTCCTCTGCTCCTTTTCAATCAAAATGATCGTCAGCTAGATAATTAATTATCAGAAATTCATCTATTACAGGATAATTTTAAGTCTGGAAAAAAATTTGTGTACAAAATGCGATTGAATGATGGACATCAGCAAGTTAATTCATCCAGGTTTATATTTTTGGGGAAAAGTAGTAATTTTATGACACCCAGTCTTCTTCTGCCTTAGTGCAGTCGTCGATGAGCTCTCGTATGAATTGCTTTACGCCACGTGAGTGTTTTAGTTTGACAACATCGATCGTGGTCATGCTGGCTATAGTAGCAGCTGTGATACTTGTTCATTTAGAAAATGAGCAGGTACAAAGCTGACTGTGATTCGATCAGTTGAGTTAACAATCAGCTGACTATTAAGTCTCAGATAGTGAAACTGTTGATTGTCTCTGGTTGTTACAATGAGTGACAAAAAGAAATGAAACACCCAGAACGGTGGGAGGAAACGAAATGGAACTCCACTGGTTGAGAGTGGATGTGACGTTATTTTTGTGATTAAAAAAAAATGAGTCAAATATACTAAGAAATTGGTTCTATGAGCCCATTTATGTGAATGATACCGAAATTTTGTGGCCTGGATGTGTGCAATGATTTGCCAAAAAGCCGTTATAACATCTCCTGAGGCAACCTGGTCGCGAAATGTTATAATTTCTCTTTTTATCCTGGATATTGGCAGTGGTAGGGAGTTGATGTCTGAACTGCTCCCACAGATGTTCTTATAGGGACGGATCAGGTGATCTTGCTGGCCTCGGGAGTTCCTCAACATCGTTCAGACGGTTCATAGAGACACGTGCCGTGTGTGGTCTAGCATTTGTGTTGTTGAAAAATGGCACAACGATATTGTCGTTTGATCGCAAGAGTGGTAACATATAAGGGTGCAGGATGTCCGTGACGCACAAGGCGTACGGTTGTACTGTCGCAGTTTCCTCAGTCACTACCAGACGTATCCACAGTTCCACACACCAAGATGTCAGGTGTAACACATATGTGCGTCTCCAAAACCTGTGAAGAATGGGATATCTCGCCAGGTCGCCGCGATAGGCGCCGACGATTTTCATCTGAGGTAGTGAAGAACCGCAATTCATTATTGGACAGAATATTTCGATTCATTAGCAGTTCATGCTTCGCGATCATGGCACCACTCCAGACGCAGCCCTTTGTGTTGTGATGATACAGGCAGCCTAACCATGAGACGGTAATTCCGTAGCCCGGCTACTGTTAGTCTCCGACCAGTGGTGCGGGGCTCCACAGATTGTTGCGGGGAGTCCACTACTCATTTCCGGATGGGAGACACACATATGAAGAGGCTAAAAGTGCTAAGAGTATACCTTTCTATGCAGAGCAACATCCGACTACTGGCACATCAGAATGCCGCAAAATTCAGGGTAACGCACAGTTTCACCAACCGCCAAATTGAGACCTACAGAGCGGGCCATTTCAAGCTGTCAAGTGCTGATACTGTTCTCTCACACGAGTGCGTGGTATCACCGTTTCCTTCATAGTGATTACTCAGCAGATGACGCAGTCACACGCCTTATGTACTCTGCCAGGCCTGGTAATAACACTAAACATGAACGACACTAATGCACCCTCGTGGCAGTTCTACCTGTCACAGAGAATTGCAACTTTAATGATTTACATACCCGCCAATTCTGTGTTCATTCAACAAGTTATGACACCTAACCATGTTTTCTAGATATTTCTCTGTTTTTTCAGGCTGTTTGTTTCATCCTCGATGACTTACTGCAACTTTTAGAACTGGCAGGGAAGTCACAGTTGTTGGAGTAATGTAGATATTTTATAGAGATTTTCTGGGATAGATAATATGTCTACTACTACACTTGGGAACTCAAGCAGATGCCTGATATGCTCTTTGGCACTTATTCCATTTTAACATATACATTACACCTCCTGCAAAACTTTTCTGGAAAAAATTAAAAGTGTCCTTGAAATTGGTTATCGACATGTAACTTGCGCTAACTCCTGAAAAATTAGATATGAATGGTCAGAAATCTATTTGTACTGCGGTCCTCCAGACATGTCAACAATGTTGAATGGAACAGGGTCTGCCGTTTTGCAAGTACACAATTATTGTTATTCTTTCATACCCAAGCTTGTTCTACCACATCCATATGTTTGCTGATGATATGGCGTATTATCTTATACGTGTGACTGACTTTGGTTGGAAGCTGGAGGACACACACAATGTAAATAAGAGCTAAAGTATGTCGTACTTCCAACCTTTGTATCGGCACAGTGAGTGTACCAAGATGTGCAGACTTAGCTTACCACTTAACGTGCAATTGAACAAAACATGAGAACTGTCTTCTCAAGCCCAGGGTGTCAGACAGACATTCTACATAAGGCCCTGAAAGGCAGCAAAAATCAGGTGTGGATCGCAACAAAAATCATTACAAATGCTTCTGTCAAGTACCTAGAATGCATGAATTAATAAAAATTAAAGCTTATTGTCTATTTTGGAAAGACAACAAAGTGGTTCAAATAGCTCTGAGCACTATGGGACTTAACATCTGAGGTAATCAATTCCCTAGAACGTAGAACTACTTAAACCTAACGACATCACACACATCCATGCCCGAGGCAGGATTCGAACCTGCGAGGGTAGCGATCGCGCGGTTCCAGACTGAAGCGCCTAGAATCGCTAGCCCACAACGGCCGCCGGAAAGACAACACAGCTATTCCCTTTTTTCTACACATAATTTATCAGCTGTTGCTTTCAGGGGTCAAGTGATAAACAACAATCATGTTCAATTACTTTTGACACTCAATAACAAAATAAGTCTTGGACATATTAAAATGATGATTATTAAAAACAAAATCGTTATCTCTACACATGAAAATTTTTTATCACAGGAGAGAATGATTATTAAAAATCCTCATCAGCTCATTTAAATGTGTTGTAACTGGTCAATGCACTGTGTTGGTGGAGAATAAATTTACTTTTAGAACCAATAAAAAAAAACTCATGTAGTCAATGTGACTGTAGGTTAGTATCCTAGCTTTTGATATCCGATGATTAAAGTGTTTGCATGTTGGAGTGAGCCGGCCGTTGTAGCCGAGCGGTTCTAGGCGCTTCAGTCTGGAACCGCGCTGCTGCTACGGTCGCAGGTTCGAATCCTGCCTTTGACATGGATGTGCGAGATGTCCTTAGGTTAGTTAGGTTTTAGTAGTTCTAAGTTCTAGGGGACTGATGACCTGAATTGTTAAGTCCCATAGTGCTCAGAGCTATTTGAACCATGTTGGAGTGAGCAAAATCTAGACTCAACATTTATTGTGACCTAATGCGTGATGGTACTTTACCAAGCAGCATCTGCAATGGCGTTGTCTCCATTCTGGATCTGAAACGCCAATTCCCTATTCTGACCTTGACTGAATTCACTCAGTCACAACTGTCCAGCGTTTGGTAGAACGTATCTTTCCATAGTTAAATAACTCGGTATGGGTTGGAACGAAGTGCACAATTTCTTTGCCCGCAAAAATTCCCACAGGATTAATTAACTACCACTTATTTGTCACCATGAGACGTGAAGCATATCGCCCTCACTCTGCAGAAAGCAAAACTGTCAACGCCCTCGCTCATTTCCACACACTTATGCAGTCCACCGTGAAACGAGAGAGACACATAGATAGAGCCTTAAGGTCTCTGTCGCCTGTGTCGCCAGGTATGGCTTCAGTCGTTATGGATCAAGCTCTTGTAAGGTCCGTAAAATCCGTCATACAAGTAAATGACAATGTAAACCACAACAAAAATCGATTTAGCATATTTCTTAATCTAAATTAAAATCTATATGTATGTATTTCAGGAAAAACAAACGCATACAACCCACAACTGTAGTGAAACAAGTTAAAGAAAAACTATATTTCTGTAATTACAAAAGGTGAACTATCGTTAATTCATTATTACTTTTTTTAACACGAGAACAGAACTTTAAATTCCATTATGAGTATTTAAACGCTTACACCACCACAGTACCTGTGGTCATGAGTACACAGCGATTATATGCTAGGAACGTAAGAATTTCTCATCACCAGATTGTCCACTCCCACTGGAGATTGTATGGCGGTACGCAACTTCAGATCACCAGCTGGTCAGCCAATGCCCTCAGCTCTACCCGAAACATCTCTGCAGTCTCAGTGGAGTGAATTCTCGTGGAGTTGTTAAGAAATTCAGCCGTTCGATAGCGACGGGAAGCTTGGCGGTCGTTGGAGTATGCTACGTGCAATAAACTGACTTTACACACTCCCGCTTCAGGCTGCATCCTTACGTAAATTAAACCACCACTACACGGCATAATACCATGGTGCTGCCATCCACAGGATACAGGGTCCTTCTCGACGCTTGGGAGAAACTTGGAGTAAGGAAAGGGTAATTCGCAAATTCGAGTACCTCGCCACAAGGCAGTAATGACGGATTTTCGAATGTATAATTAACAGCACCAAGTGTCTGCGCATTAGGAGCCACAGGTATTAAGAACTTACGTGGCTACTTCACTTGGCTCTAGAACTTCGTCCTAATTAATGAAGTTCTTGTATTAACAAATCGCAATGATATCAAATACATACATCAAGCTAATTAGTCACTCCTGCAATTCAGACAGCTTTGATCTTTTAGTTATGCTGAAAGCAGCGTTCTGCAATGATAATGTAGTTAACTGATCATTTAATTCTTAGAACCTGATATTCTCATGGAATTACCCAAATGCAGAAGGAAATTGAATTATGACACTGAGGTAAAGTGTGGCTGCATGTAAAAAATTTCGTAAACTGTAACTGGGTTTAGGCACTATCTACAAACTGTCGTCGCCTGTACATTTCTTATTCGAGAGCTGGTTGGACGCTAAAGGCAAACCAACAATGCTTCAGTGCTATAATGGGACTCGATTGATCTCATCAGCGAACAATAGTGATTCAACCGATGGCATATTCCTTAATAGATTCCTACAGATTCAAAATCCGTAATCTCTCCCAAACTGGATGTTTCTATATTACGTGAACCTGCGACCTTTCCGCTGTTACCAGCCCATGCGACGCAATGGTTAAGAAATTGGAAAAGTGGTTCGACATACAATCCCGGTCAGTCAACCTGCGCTAGTTTTCTTTGGTTTTTTGTATTTGACTGCAGTTGTATGTGAAGATGGTTCCTTCAGCAACGCCCTGGTATG
The DNA here is from genome assembly GCF_023897955.1 of Schistocerca gregaria. NCBI lineage: Eukaryota > Metazoa > Arthropoda > Insecta > Orthoptera > Acrididae > Schistocerca > Schistocerca gregaria. The sequence goes on from NC_064931.1 coordinate 709,614,356, forward strand.
GTTTGTAGAAGGACGCAATTCCAAACATCTGTAATAGGATATTTTCCTTATTCACTTATTTGTTCTGTAAAACATCTACGCTCTATTGCCAAAGATATTTTTGAATATTTGTTCGGAAATGCTCTAGCGTGGCGTTTTACCAGGAGCAATAAAATGAGTGTTGGGGTCAGACGGAGTGTTGCGCTACTGCTGCACTGGAAAGGAACTAATGTAGATGATACGTTGCTGCCTTCCTCCGAGCTGTTATGACGTGTCAGACGAACATCTTTGACGAGTCAAAGAACGTGATGAGCGGTTGTACGACTAAGTGCTGTTTTTGCGTTCTTAGGGATGTGGGGAAGGGAGGTGGTGATACCATTTGTTGTCATATAACCAACTCATCTCGATTAGAACAGTAGGGCAATAACGTCACTCTATGACGCATTGAAATTTAGACCAGGACGTTAGTGTAAAACACCACAGTCAGAAACTAAATGCCACGACCTCTCTTCTCCGAGCTGGCCAAGTATCCGGCCGTGAAAATTTTTGTCACCACGTGAGCTTGATTACCTACCTTCGAGTCTATCGCCAGCGTACAAGCCTTAGATAGCAACATAGGGGATCGATAGATGCTAGTAAAATTCATGAAGTGTAGACAATGAAATCAAGATATATTCTGAACTCTAAACCGATTATGTTCAAATGGTTCCCATTATTAGCATGTAATTCACTTCCTTCTCTTTTCATATGTATCATATTATGTGACGGAATGAGAAAATACTCATCCCGCCTTCTCTTATGTAGCTCAGTGTGTAATCCGATACCTAAAATAGGTAACATTGTAAAATGCAGGGAGTTATCCACGTTTCCGCGTTTCGGTTTACTTCCACGAATATCATCTTATCATTCAAAATTTTAATTATTGAAGTACTTGTTCTCATTAGAACCTTCAGCAGATTGAACCCTTATTTAGTTTAGTAGTTACTGCACCGATCAGTGTTCAGCCAAGATGATTCGATCTTCTCAACTAAGAAAATGAAGAGCTTTGCAGAGGCCTCCAGTCAGTCTTGACGTCAACCCATTCAACACTTGGCGGTGTTCAAGAGACAGGAAAGAGTCAGAGTAGTTCAGGACTCATTCATTCAATGTGTTGTCAGCGGATGTACCAACATTAACATTAGCGTCGCCACTGCATAAGGGACAAGTGGAGCCCACTGCTTCTTCTGACGAAACTTTCAAAGTGGTCACATAAAAAAAAACACGCAACACTACTTCCTTTTTCATTATTACGGGCTCCGTCGTGGCTTTATAAAGTTCGCTTTCTCGGTTCTCGCTCAATATACAGATTGAATAACATCGGGGATAGGCTACAACCCTGTCTCACTCCCTTCCTAACCACTGCGTCTCTTTCATGCCCCTCTACTCTTATAACTTGTTTCTGTACAAATTGTAAATAGCCTTTCGCTCCCTGTATTTTCCCCTGCCACATTCAGAATTTGAAATAGAGTATTCCAGTAGAACTGTCAAAAGCTTTCTCCAAGTCTATAAATGATAGAAACGTAGTTTTGCGTTTCCTTAATCTATCTTCTAAGATAAGTCGTTCGGTCAGTATTGCCTCACGTGTTACAACATTTCTACGGAATCCAAACTGATCTTCCCCGAGGTCGGCTTCTGCCAGTTTTTCCATTCGACTTTAAAGAATTCGTGTTAGTATTTTGCAGCCGTTACTTATTAAACTGCTGGTTTGGTAATTTTCTCATCTGTCAGCACTTGCTTTCTTTAGCACTGGAATTATTATAGTCTTCTTGAAGTCTGAGGGTATTTAACCTGTCTTTACATCTTGCTCATCAGATGGTAGAGTTTTGTTAGGGCTGGCTCTCCCAAGGCTATCAGTAGTTCTAACGGAATGTTGTCTACTCCCGGAGCCTTGTTTCGACTTAAGTCTTTCAGTGTTCTCAAATGGTTCAAATGGCTCTGAGCACTATGGGACTTAACTGCTGAAGTCATCCAGCCCCCCAGAACTTAGAACTATTTAAATCTAACTAGCCGAAGGACATCACACACATCCATGCCCGAGGCAGGATTCGAACCTGCGACCGCAGCGGTCGCGCGGTTCCAGACTGTAGGGCCTAGAACCGCTCGGCCACTCGGGCCGGCTTTAAATTCCCACCTTTTTGCAGTTTCTTCAGTTTTAATCTACAGTTCATAACCAATAGATTGTGGTCAGAGTCTACGTCTGCCCATGGAAATGTCTTATAATTTAAAACCTGGTTCCTGAATCTCTGTCTTACCATTATATAATCTATCCAAAACCTTCCAGTACCTCCAGGCCTCTTCCGTGTATACAACCTTCTTTCATGCTTCTTGAATCAAGTTATGCTCTGTGCAAAATTCTACCAGGTGGTTTCCTCTTTTATTCCTTGACCCCATTCCATATTTACCTACCATGTTTCCTTCTCTTCATTTTCCTACTGTTGAATTCCAGTCACCCATGACTTTTAAATGTTCGTTCCCTTCACTATCTGAATTAATTCATTTATCTCATGATACATTTCATCAATCTCTTCGTCATCTGCGGAGCTAGTTGGCATATAAACTTGTACTACTGTAGCAGGCGTGGGCTCCGTATCTATCCTGGCCACAATAGTGCGTTCACTATTATGTTTTTAGTAGCTTACCTGCAGTCCTATATTTTTATTCATTATTAAACCTACTCTTTCATTACCCCTATTTGATTTTGTATTGCCGGCCGCGGTGGCCGTGCGGTTCTGGCGCTGCAGTCCGGAACCGCTTGGCTGCTACGGTCGCAGGTTCGAATCCTGCCTCGGGCATGGGTGTGTGTGATGTCCTTAGGTTAGTTAGGTTTAAGTAGTTCTAAGTTCTAGGATATTTATGACCTAAGATGTTGAGTCCCATAGTGCTCAGAGCCATTTGAACCATTTGATTTAGTATTTATAACCTTGTATTCACGTGACCAGAGGTCTTGTTCCTCCTGCCACCTAACATCGCTAATTCCCACTACATCTATTTTTAATCTATCCATTCCCGTTTGTAATTTTCTAACCCACCTGCTCAATTAAGGGATCTGACATTCCACGCCCAAATGCGAAGAACGCCTGTTTCCTTTCACCTGATAACTACGTGCTCCTGAGTAGTTCCCGCCCGAAGACCCGAATGGGGGACTATTTTACCTTTCGAATATTTTACCCAAGAGGACGCCATCATCATTTAAACATACAGTAAAGCTGCAGTACCAGCGCAGCAAGGCCGTTTTGGTTAGTGGTACAAGGCCAGATCAGTCAATCATCCAGACTTGCCCCTGCAACTTCTGAAAAGGGTGCTGCCCCTTTTCAGGAAACACACGTTTGTCTGGACTCTCAACAGATACCCCTGCGTTGTGGTAGCACCTATGATACTGCAATCTATATCGTTGAGGCACGCAAGCTACCCCTCCAACGGGGGGTGGGGGGGATATTTGATTTGAATACGCATGCCTAAACCAATTTCTTTGACGCTTTAGTGTAGGCCTTATGCGATCTGGTAGAATTAACTAGGTGGTGAAAGCTTTTTCAATTGCAGTCAGAATACTGTATTATTATTTGCAGTTCTGTTTGTTTAATTTTCTAATTGTTTATTAATTACTACTATAATTTTGCTTAGTTATGAGAATGAATGAAGGTGTGAACGGGAAATAAAGTTTTATGTAAGCTTTTTATCCTGTACACTGATGTGTGTTAGTCATTCGTACTGGGAATCTGTTATAAACCATTTCATTAGTTTATGGTACTGAGGAAATGCGATTTCGCTAATCTAGTTTTGTTAAGAGACAGTTAACTTTATATTTGTGGCTTTTCCAAAATTTTTATGTTAATTTACTCTTCTGATTCAGTGACAAATTTTCATTGGTTTTGCATATCTGGGCGGGATTTAGCAGGTTTCATGCTGCTTTCCGATTGGCTGTGATGTTTCTGTGACAATCAGAAATTAGCATATTCGAGCGTATTTTGGGAACTAGGAACTCCTTTTGTGAAGTGAGATGAGTAGAGACGGGGTTTGGACCTCATAGTGATAAGACCTATTAGTAGAGGCTCCGATGAAAATTATTACTATTGAGATATTTCAGTATCAAAACGTTTGAAAAGTGCCGTAAAGTGTAGAAAAGGGTTCGATTTAATGCACGATGTGAAATTCAGAATTTTAGGTGACATTTTATATAATTAAATTCTGCATGGCGTGTTGCTTACTCACGAATTGAGTATTTTGTTACGTGATACTGATAAAAGAAACTATCAGTTTGTAAATGTTTTGGGAAGTATCATTAACAATTACCATAAACTGGGTACTGTTACGAATGATATGTGCGTGTGGACTTTTCAGATGGTGTACAGCTTAGATTAAGGCCTGATAGTTACCGGTGTATGCGTTCTTACCGTAACAGAGTGAAATTTTACGCTCATAAATGCCTTCATTTAACTGGTACTAACCTTCTACCGACAAAACAAATTCTAGTGTGACTCGTGGTTACGAGGTGTACAGTTGTTTTTCTATAGCTTTTCTCTGCTGTGAACTGCATTTCAGTAACTTCAAGGAGGCGTGCGTGTGAGAAGGGATTCACCACAAGGTGAGTGAAACTTTACGGCTGCAGCGCACAACGCTTCCACACACCTCCGCAGCAAAGTTCGTAACATAGAGCTGTGCGGTGGCGCGCCACTAAAAGGAAGCCGTTTCGAATCCTTGTCGTGAAATAAGTTTTCACCGGAAGCATTTGGCCGGCAGTGGGAGGATGGGAGGAACAACGGTGGCGTAAATCTCCTGATCACTACACCCTACGCCAGTGTGCCGATTAAAATCCTAAGCTGCCGCGTAGTGTCTCGTGAAGTGAGAGCATGTGATACAGCTGAAGGCGGACCGTCCGTGCGGTGTGTACACCTAGACAGCATAAAAATTGGTCGTCTGAAGTCGTAGCCGGAGTTAAAAGTTTGGTGCAGCACTGACGTGAATGAAATGAAACATGCCGTATTTTTTATTACCTTTGGAACATACAGACGAGGAAACATTACTTCAAAAATTACAGGAAACTGATCTTGTTAGTATTCTGCGTCTCCTCTAAAATGGCACAAAATAGCTTTTGCAAACAGAATATGCTGATATTACCTGTAGATGTAGCGCATGTTAATGGAATACAAATAAGTTCGTAAGCCGTAACTGTAGCTGAATGAACAACGACAAGGCTTTACACGTGAAGTTTCTCGTGTTTAGGTCTATGCGATTTTGTTTTTTTTTTTTTTTGGCATAAAAGACACATTTTTCCGGTTCAACACTTTGTTGCCTCTGAAGCTCTGATTGCATTACCAGAAGCACATTTCCATGGTGCGCAGCTAATTACCCACAGAAGATGTGACGGAATTTTGGCAATAAATTAATGAGTCACTTCTGGAAAGGAATGTCGTCTTTGCAGTAGAAAAATTACATTTACTACCTGTGTTTGACATAATATGTGAGAGTTACTGACAAAGTCTCATTGATATTACACAGCAGTATACTAACAGTCTATCACGGCGAGTTAGAAACTGTAAGAGCGCCATTCGTTCTACAGTGGCCAATTACAGTGCATGAAGAAGGTTCAGATATGGCTCTAAGCACTATGTGACTTAACTTCTGAGGTCATCATGTGGGGCGGCGGGTGGAATTTATAACTGAATATTGATAAATGTGGAATGTATTTCCCGGCACATATGTGGGGCGACGGGTGGAAATATTGTTATCAAAATGTTCCTATGATTTATTTAATGCTATTGTTTGCCGTTCTCAATACTGGCTCTCTAACTACAGAGCTAGGCCCCACAGTTCGCACCCATATAGCAGGAGTAACAGGACGCAGGACGTCAAGATGGGCAGCTTGGAGTGGATTGAAAGGCCGGGGCCCTTCAACAACGGGCAGAGTTTGTGTAACATACCATATGCTTTGTGACAGATGCCATCAACGTGGGGTTTCCACGTGAGGTGGGTGTCAAACGTGAGGCCGAGATAGGTGACTGTCTGTGACCAAGGAATGCGACGACCTTCAAGTTCCACCAGGCGAGCCGGCGGAGTCCGTTTGTGTGTGAAAAGGATGGCCTGTGTCTTATCTGCATTGATTTTTATCTTCCATTTGTTGCTCCATTGGGTGATCTGTTCAAGGTGGCGTGTCGCAGCGTCCTTATAAATATAAAGCCGCGGTGCGGACGGCTAAGGGAACGCCTGATTAAATCCGCTCTCCCAACTAGCCGCTGGGCTAGTAATACACCACTTCAAGTTATCGAATAAATCATAACTTCCTTTGCTGATGGCCAATGAAGCTCTCAATTTAAATGTGCAATCAGCACACAGGTAAGTAATCATAATAGAAGTCTGACGTGGCTAAGTCAAATGTTTGGGCGAGAGAATTAAATTAATTACACTGTACGCAGTAGACGAGCTCTGAACTTGCTCTTTGGAGATGCGCTATCGCTATAGTTTTATAGTTGTTCTGTTGAAACTTCTCACATCTTTATGATTATAGCGGATCTCCCTTCTAGTTAAATTTAAACATCCTAGCTTTATTTATTCACCTACCTAATCTATCTTGCTTCCTTAATTTCTAAGACAAAAACCAGAAAATCATGAATTTCAACAAAAATTTTAATTTGTGAGATCCAGAATACTGTTTCTACTAACTTATTATGAAAAAGGAATCTAAATATAAATTTTTAAGTTTCTAGCTCTTCTCTGTTGCGCCAATGGTTTTTACAGAAAAAGTCCATATCTTGAAGTGGTTAAAGTTATTGAACTGATATTCAACACATACTGATTTAGTATTACTCCTTACATGCTAGAACCGTTTCAGGTTATTTACTTGATTTTTAAAGTATTGCGCAACATTTATGACGTCAGAGCTAGTTACAGCAGACTGGCTGGAACACAATGGAAAGACTGATGTGAATTTTATACGGCGTCAGTAGGCTGCTTCCCTACAATCAGTCCCCTAGAACTTAGAACTACTTAAACCCAACTAACCTACAGACATCAAACACATCTGTGCCCAAGGCAGGATTCGAGCCTGCGATCGTAGCGATCACGCCGTTCCAGACTGAAGCGCCTAGAACCGCTCGGCCACTCTGGCCAGCCATGAAGAAGGTGAATTACCTGCACCACAATGGTTACAATCGAGTACGTTACTCATGCTTCCTACCTAATTGTCTACAGGCTATATTAGACAGTGTCATTGCTCTTGTGGAGAAAGAGAAGTGCGCGAAGATGGAAAAAACCTTACGGAGATATTGCAGAATCCGGTAGATGTGTGTAACTTGACTTCCATATGTAAAAATAGCTGACCATTACAATGAACTTGTCAAACACTTCACGGCATAACCATCTTTCAAATGCGGTGCAGATGAAATATACTAGTGCGTTTCCCGGGTCTGTGAATAGGGTTCGGCGCTGGGTTTGGGAGGCCGGTCTTCTTAGCAAATGTGCAGCCAAGAAGCAGACACCCCGTTATGACCATCGACTGTACCGATTAGCGTTCATCTAAGACAATGTCAATCGTGACCGGCGTAAAGTGATGTTTTCTGATGAATCGGTACTGTCCTAAGCGAGTGATGGCCCAGACCGAATATACAATCCGAAAGGTGTCCATTTCCACTCATGACTCATCATGGAGTGGCCATGTCTGTGTGTCAGTTTGGGGATGAATGTGTTCCCTTGGTCTTGGAATCCTTCACAGGATTGATGGTGAACTTCATTCTGGCCCGTACACCTACACTCCTGGAAATGGAAAAAAGAACACATTGACACCGGTGTGTCACACCCACCATACTTGCTCCGGACACTGCGAGAGGGCTCTACAAGCAATGATCACACGCACGGCACAGCGGACACACCAGGAACCGCGGTGTTGGCCGTCGAATGGCGCTAGCTGCGCAGCATTTGTGCACCGCCGCCGTCAGTGTCACCCAGTTTGCCGTGGCATACGGAGCTCCATTGCAGTCTTTAACACTGGTAGCATGCCGCGATAGTGTGGACGTGAACCGCATGTGCAGCTGACGGACTTTGAGCGAGAGCGTATAGTGGGCATGCGGGAGGCCGGGTGGACGTACCGCCGAATTGCTCAACACGTGGGGCGTGAGGTCTCCACAGTACATCGATGTTGTCACCAGTGGTCGGCGGTAGGTGCACGTGCCCGTCGACCTGGGACCGGACCGCAGCGACGCACGGATGCACACCAAGACCGTAGGATCCTACGCAGTGACGTAGGGGACCGCACCACCACTTCCCAGCAAATTAGGGACACTGTTGCTCCTGGGGTATCGGCGAGGACCATTCGCAACCGTCTCCATGAAGCTGGGCTACGGTCCCGCACACCGTTAGGCCGTCTTCCGCTCACGCCCCAACATCGTGCAGCCCGCCTCCAGTGGTGTCGCGAAAGGCGTGAATGGAGGGACGAATGGAGACGTGTCGTCTTCAGCGATGAGAGTCGCTTCTGCCTTGGTGCCAATGATGGTCGTATGCGTGTTTGGCGCCGTGCAGGTGAGCGCCACAATCAGGACTGCATACGACCGAGGCACACAGGGCCAAAAACTGGCATCATGGTGTGGGGAGCGATCTCCTACACTGGCCTACACCTCTGGTGATCGTCGAGGGGACACTGAATAGTGCATGGTACATCCAAACCGTCATCGAACCCATCGTTCTACCATTCCTAGACCGGCAAGGGAACTTGCTGTTCCAACAGGACAATGCACGTCCGCATGTATCCCGTGCCACCCAACGTGCTCTAGAAGGTGTAAGTCAACTACCCTGGCCAGCAAGATCTCCGGATCTGTCCCCCATTGAGCATATTTGGGACTGGATGAAGCGTCGTCTCACTCGGTCTGTACGTCCAGCACGAACATTGGTCCAACTGAGGCGCCAGGTGGAAATGGCATGGCAAGCCGTTCCACAGGACTACATCCAGCATCTCTACGATCGTCTCTATGGGAGAATAGCAGCGTGCATTGCTGCGAGATGTGGATATACACTGTAGTAGTGCCGACATTGTGCATGCTCTGTTGAATGTGTCTATGTGCCTGTGGTTCTGTCAGTGTGATCATGTGATGTATCTGACCCCAGGAATGTGTCAATAAAGTTTCCCCTTCCTGGGACAATGAATTCACGGTGTTCTTATTTCAATTTCCAGGAGTGTAAATTAACGCAGTAACGCCAAAAATTGCACTAAGCCAGATACGAGACGAACCCTGTCGGCAAAAAGTTGCCTACAGTACTGCAGACTATGACACAGAGCTACAAATAAGTTCTGCCACAGCTGCCGACATTTATATACTTCTTACCATTCTTGACTCCAAATCACGAAATGAACTGCCTTGTCTGAAACTGCAATGCAGCGAATAAAGCCGTGTACTTTTATTGCAAGATTTTAGATGGTGCGTCCTTACGCTAAGTATCAAAAACATGTTAATCCTTCTGCTACACTCAGAATTACACGATTTCTCTACTTTCATGAACGTATCTGCACACCTGTGGATGGCTACTGCGCAATAATGTGGGTAATTGAAATTTCAGTCATGGGAAGATTTTGTGCAGACAAGTGTACGTTAAGTCTGGCGTTTTCCTTCCTGCTATTCATGAGGAGTAGACTATATACGGGAACAATTTTCATCCCCCAACTTCTTTCATCATCAAACAACACAAACATGACACCTCAGTTTACACACATCCGTTCAGTCGCCTACACTAAGCAGATACATTTAACGCACAACTGCATAAAGTGCGAGGAAACGAATCACTGGGCGCGGGGAAACAAAATTCTTTTTCTGAACAATACCTCGGGGATTGCCAGTAGACAATTCCACACAATTCTTTCTTTATTTCGTGATGACTGGGTGTTGTGTGATGTCCTTAGGTTAGTTAGGTTTAAGAAGTTCTAAGATCTAGGGGACTAATGACCATAGCTGTTAAGTTCCATAGTGCTCAGAGCCATTTGAACCATTTTTCTTTATTTAGTTCGAGGGGCGTTCAGTAACTACTGGAACACATTATATTTCTCAGCCAATTTTGGATGAGAAAAACGGGGAATTTGTTATGGGACATCGTGAAAGATTCCCACTTCAGCCCATATAGTTTCATGAAAATCCGATATGTGGCGCCGCTATACGTAATCTTCAAAATGGCTTCTGTAACGGAAGTGAGTCCCAAACAGAGACCTGTTATTGGCTTTCTTTTAGCAATAACAGATATTCGTAGGCACCTGAAGGGAGTCTACGGAGTCCTGACAATGAGCAAAAGCACGCTGAACCGTTGGGCGATGCGTAGTCATCATCGCACAGTCGCGCGAACCTGTTCGATCTCTCGCGTGCCGGTCGGCCTGAAAAATCTATGACTCCTGCAGAGATGGAAGGTGCGAACAAACTCATTCATAGTAGGTGCAGTGTGCTGCCACCTACTGTCAGGTACTCCATATCGTGCGAGAGCATAATGGGTTGCTCCGCGGAACTCGCGGTCTTCGAACGTGGTCAGGTGATTGGGTGTCACTTGTGTCATACGTCTGTACATGAGATTTCCACGCTCCCAAACATCCCCACTGTTTCCGGTATGGTAGTGAAGTGGAATCGTGAAGGGGCACGAACTGCACAAAACCGTACAGACCTACCTCGTCTATTGACTGACAGCGACCGCCGACAGTTGAAGAGGGTCGTAGTGGGTAAGAGGCCGACATCCATACAGACCATCACACAGGAATTCCAAATTGCATCAGGCCCCCCTGCAAGTAAGCGGGAGGTGAGAAACTTTGGATTTCATGATCGAGAGGCTGCTCATAAGCCACACATCACGCCGGTAAATGCCAAACGACGCCTCGCTTGGTGTAAGGAACGTAAACATTGGACGACTGAATAGTGGAAAAACGTTGTGTGAAGCGACGAATCACGATACACAATGTGCCGATGGCAGAATGTGGGCATGGCGAATGCCAAGTGCACGTCATCTGACAGCGTGTGTAGTGCCAACAGTAAAATTCGGAGCGGTGGTCGTGTTTTTCATGCATGGTTTCATGGATGGGGGCTTGTACCCTTCATTGTTTTGCGTGGCACTATCACAGCACAGGCATACATTGACGTTCTAAGCACCTTCTTACATCCACTGTTGAAGAGCTATTCGGGGATGGCGATTGCATCATTCAACACGATCGAGCATCTGTTCGTAATGCACTGCCAGTGGAGTACTGGTTATACGACAATAACATCCCTGTAATGGACTGGCCTGCACAGAGTCCTGACCTGAATCCTATAGAACACGTATGGGATGCTTTGGAACGCCTAATTCGTGCCAGGCCTCACCGACCGACATCGATACCTCTCCTCAGTGCAGCACACCGTGAAGAATCGGCTGCTACTCCACAAGAAACCTTCCAGCATCTGACTGAACGTATGACTTCGAGAGTGGAAGCTGTCATCAATGCTAAGGGTGGGCCAACACCATACCTAATTCCACCATTAGCGATGGAGGTTGCCACTAACTTGTAAGTCATTTTCAGCCAAATGTTCAGATAATTTTGATCACATAGTGTATACAGGCCCTTCCAGTAAGGTGCAACTGGCCGTCACACTGAACGAAGATTATGTTGAAAAACATGATTTTACGGGCAAAAGAATAGGGAATAATACGGTGTTCAAATGGTTCAAATGGCTCTGAGCACTATGGGACTTAACATCTGAGGTCATCAGTCCCCTAGAACTTAGAACTACTTAAGCATAACTAACCTAAGGACATCACACACATCTTTGCCCGAGGCAGGATTCGAACCTGCGACCGTAGCGGTCACCCGGTTCCAGACCGAAGCGCCTAGAACCGCTCGCCCACACCGGCCGGCAATAATACGGTATATTGGAAACCTGAGTAAGATAAATCAACTTTCAGAAAAAAGTGTTCTATTACTAACTGAACGTGCATGGTACTAAGGTTCATAATATAGCCCACTCTCCATTCCCTCCCCCACACCCCCCTCCCGCAGCATAAAAAAAAAGACACTGTGGGTAACATGTTGCAACTGCTGCAGGGGAAACATCATCGGAACAAATCAGCTGCTCTTATTTTGTGATGCTGATTGCGTCTGTGCACATGAACATTAATCCTAGCTTTGTTTCAGCCCTAGCCTTAGTACATAAATGGGACTGAAGAACATGATGGTATGCATTCGATTTTTTTCTGCATTTTCGTCTCTGTTTGAGGCACGGAGGATATCTTACAGCTGGGCAACGCTGTCTCCCTAGTATTGCGAGGCGTCCGGGCCCGCTAAAGCAGGATATCGGCTCCGGAAACACGTTTTCTACCCCTTGGGGCTAGGTGAGGCTTCACCACGTGGTTGGACACTTTTGGCAACTCTACAACTGCTCAGCTGCAGATGAAATATTCTGAATGATTTTCACCTAACGTGTGACACTGAGTACTTAATCTTTTTTTTTACTATACTGGGAAGTCGTTCCACTCAATAGCTAAAACCACTCTCATCTTCGACATTGATAAATACTGTCTTAGCCACGATCAAAGCACTCAAAGGTGCTGAATACAGCTCGTTAGACTTGTGAGAAAGCTGCTTCTACTGACGCTTTAAATGTTACTGGGAAATAGTATAATTTGTCAGGGTTTTATCAAGCTGCAAAAGGTCAGACTCAATTTAGTCATCTCAGTACCTAAAGAAATAAATCGTTCGTTAATGACACGGATCTGTTCGCCAATGAGAGACATATCTACAGAACGAAAATTTTTGTGGGGGACCCTAGAGATGAGAAAAGTATGAAAATTGTTAGTATCGGCATTATTGTTTTTGCATTAACCGACATAATATTAAGTTCCTCGTGAATTTGTAATTTGGTTGATTATCTTGTAGCATAAATACTATGCTTTTTAATGTTTTACTGCTATCACATTACCTCTAGATTTTCACCGTACTTCACGAATGCTAATTGTGTGTGACACATGACATCACGTCACCACAGACCACTTCGAAACAGAAAGAATGTAATACGTCTGCGTGGCGTTTTGAGCAAACTCGTTTTACAGTTGCGTTTCTCTTTTACTAGAACATACTTTCCTCATAAGCCATTCATGATAAGTGGGTAATTCATCTTAATTTTCAGATGAATTTTAATCTGGATGGCATATATGCACTCTAATTGTGCTGTAAGCCGCATGAGCAGTTACACGTGACTATCTTTGCCATATCTATGTCGAAATTTTCTGATATACAGGTTAGCATCCTCCAAGTTCTTGCAGCATTCTACACAAGTAGGTTATTTTTCGTAATATGTAGTTAAATACTAGTCACTACATTCAAGATCAGCTTTGCGTTACGATGAATCTATTCACAGAAGACGAAATTAGACAGGCAGTTTGAAGCCACATCGGACCTGTGTTCGCTCAGTTTATCTTAGACATCCTTCGTGGAATTTCACACAACAGTCACTTCATATTTAACAAAGTTAGAGCAGCAGAAGACTTTGCAGACAGCGCAGACGGCGGATGGTGGCCGTCAGCTACAAGCGGCTTCCTCTGCGTCGTGGGTCACCCCTGGGCATCAGCTGGACAGACAGCTAATTACTCGGAGCGGAGACATTCTTGGATGGAATTGAGATTACTTCCGTGTCAGCAAGCGAAATGAACTAGGATGCTGCTTTCACTAGATACATTTATTTATATAGGTCAATATACTGATAACCCAGTTGAAGGCAAATTGGCACTTACGAATGTAACCGAAGTTGAAAAATCACACAGATGCTAATGATACGATTAAACTTAAGTAAAAACTAAAATATAACCCTAATGTAATCTCAGTACCGTTCTAACCCATCATAAAGCTTATCTACGGCAAGAATAGGCCATTCCACAGTCGCAGATAATGACAGTCGGTTCTGGGCAACCAGCGTAGGCTCCTGCCCTGGAAGTGCCCCCAGCCGGCTCCTCTAGTTCCGTGTGTCAAAGCACGTCACAGTGTACTGACTAACCAATTTTCTGAAAAATTTGGACGTTTCCCTAAATTTTGTTTATTTGTGGAACTACGGCATCTGTTTGGAGTACCATAGACTGCACGTAACTGAAATCGTACTAGCCCCATACCCGTGATGAAAATGAACAACATAATGATTTCAGAACTACGTAAAAACTCTTTCGTAACACAAAATTTGAAAAGATGTTATGCAGTATTAAAAAAGAAAGACACAGTGGGACCCTAAACATTACTGGCATTTACAAAACACGCCATTTACCACCACTATATCCATTTCCTCTTCGAGTTCATCTTTCACTCACCAATACGGGCTTCGTCTCCATTAATTATCAACAGCACATATGTTAATGAAAATTTAATTGACGTCTTAAATACAAAGTATCATTTAGAACCAAAATAATTTTCAGAAAATAATAGGAAAATAAAGTTTTAAAACCAAGTCTTATTTCGAAATAAAATATCCTTGGCAGTTAGAATGTTTTTAGAAACTAGATGTTCATTTGTTAAAGGGAAATATTTTGAGAAATTAAGTATAGTGTTAGGAACTACATTATAAACTACATTATTAAAGAAAAAGAAAAATTCTAGTAAAGGAAAATTTAGTTCCTTATGTGAAATAAAACCAATCTTCTGATTCAGTGACGAATAAGCGCCAAGTATTATTTACAATTTAGTAACTGAAAGGAAATACCAGAACAACTCCATCACACTAGAATCTACAACAAATGATCGCTCGTGTGTGGGCAATACCTCCCCCACAGATATCCGTAGTTACTAGCGTTGTCAGACTGTGTAAGCTGTCAGTCAGAGAATTCTATGGACGTACATGTTCACTGCCAATAATCATGCAGCTCGGATTTAGTCACTGCCGCAAATTACCGGGGGCCAGAATCACGCTGAAGAATTTACATTAGACTACGTTGCTGGTGAAATTACAAGAGAATACGTTCGATGAGTAAGCGATCAAAATATTACTTCCTCCTTCACTTCAACCCCCTCCCCCCCCCCCCCCCCCCCCCACACACACACACACACCATGCCGCGTACCTCGCGAAATGATGAGGACGAAATATTCCGAGAAATTGGAGCTGATACGAAAGTTTATCGACAGTCATTCTTCCCCTGTACCATTTGCGAATGGAACACAGAAGGTGAAGGGAGAAAGTGATAATGTGACAAGACACAACGTCCGTCCCACACTGTATCATGGCTGGCTAAATGTAGACATAGGTGTAGGATAACCTTGACCCAAATAAGCCTCCTTTCACTTACAGCCTGTGACGAATGGGATGTTCACATAGCAACCGTCATTGATGGCTTCGTCGTCAACGACAGCCTAAAGCCAACATTTTCTTCCGTCCTGTTTTCGTTAATAGGGCGATGGATGTCGAAATGCTCGCACGCAACATAAATTTAAGTATTATGTAGGTATAGATTACATTAATTTTGAAGAAAACTACTGAGAAAGCTTAGAGAACCGGTATTTGTAGCTGACTGAAGAACGACCCTACTCCCGTCAACATACACTACTGTCCATTAAAACTGCTACATCACGAAGATGACGTGCTACAGACGCGAAATTTAACCGACAGGAAGAAGATGCTGTGATATGCAAATGATTAGCTTTGTAAGTAGGCTGTTTAGGTTTTTTTATTGGTAACGCCGCCGTCGCGTAGCGCTCTGTATGAAAATCACTGGCTGTGCAGTATGCAGTCTGTGGCTGCTTTGCATTGTTGTCTGCCATTGTAGTGTTGGGCAGTCGGTTGTTAACAGCGCGTAGCGTTGCGCAGTTGGAGGTGAGCCGCCAGCAGTGGTGGACTTGGGGAGAGAGATGGCGGGATTTTGAAAATTGTAAGAATGAATGCCATGAACTGATATATGTGTTATGACTATTAAGGTAAATACATTGTTTGTTCTCTATTAAAATCATTCATTTGCTAACTGTGCCTATCAGTAGTTAGTGACTTCTGTAGTTTGAATCTTTTATTTAGCTGGCAGTAGTGGCGCTCGCTGTATTGCAGTAGTTTGAGTAACGAATATTTTTGGTGAGGTAAGTGATTTGTGAAAGGTATAGGTTAATGTTAGTCAGGGCCATTCTTTTGTAGGGATTATTGAAAGTCAGATTGCGTTGCGCTAAAAATATTGTGTGTCAGTTTAAGCACAGTCTTGTATAATTGTTCAAAGGGGCGTTTCATATGTCGACCCTTAGCCGAGGATACCTCACTGGAATCTTCTGATTTTTTCTGGTAGTTTGTGTAGTTAGTGTAGCCTTTGTTTATTTCTAGCGCGTAATTATAGAGAGAATTTCCTCTGTAGTTGTAGTTTTTCATTGTTGTACAGTAAAACAGTTGTGGCATGCATGTAGGTTTGCACCAAGTATTTCGCAGCTGCGCTTGCAATTAACTAGATATTATTTTCAGTGCTACGTTAATGTGTTCTCTTAATTTTGCTCTTCAAATTGTGCTTTTCTGTGTTATTGTTCGAAATATTGTGACAATAATGGCGTGTGAAAAACGTAATACGAGGCTCCAAAGTAAACTGAGAAATGACAGTGAAGACGAAAGCAGTGTGTTAGCGCCACCATGTAATGAATTAACTAATGTCCAAAGTAGTAATTTGGTAATTGTGCATAGGGAAATGGAGGGGGCTGCAAATAATTGTGTAGACAGTAAAACAATTAGTAAACAGGGAAGCATTATAGATCGATCGGTCGGCAACAGCTCGCCTCAGGATTCCGAAATGACAGGACACAATCTTGCAAATACTGTAGATTCAGGTTTTGCGTCCTTACCGTTTTCTCAAATAGACCTAAGTCAAGACACATTTTCTGCTTTTCAAAATGCGAATATTGGTTCAAATGCACACCTTGCTGGATCCCAACGGCCTCGTATCACTAGCAGTCGAGATGACAGGCATCTTATCCGCATGGCTCTAACGGATCGTGAAGCCACGTCTCGATTCCTGAGTCAACAGATGGGGATGTTTGCAAGACAACAATCATCTGCACGAACAGTTCAACAACGTTTGCAGCAGCATGGACTATCAACTCGGAGACCATGGCTGCGGTTACCCTTGACGCTGCATCACAGACAGGAGCGCCTGCGATGGTGCACTCAACGACGAGCCTGGGTGCAAGGATGGCAAAACGTCATTTTTTCAGATGAATCCAGATTCTGTTTACAGCATCATGATGGTCGCATCCGTGTTTGGCGACATCGCGGTGAACACACATTGGAAGCGTTCATTCGTCATCGCCATACTGGCGTATCACCCAGCCTGATGGGGTGCCATTGGTTACACGTCTCGGTCACCTCTTGTTCGCAAAGACTTCAGATTGAACAGTGGACGTTACATTTCATATGTGTTACGACCCGTTGCTCTACCCCTCATTCGATCCCTGCGAAACCCTACTTATCAGCAGGATAATGCACGACCGCATGTTCCAGGTCCCGTATCGGCCTTTCTGGATACAGAAAATTTTCGACTGCTTCACTGGCCAGCACATTCTCCAGATAATTGAAAACGTCTGGTCAATGGTGGCCGAGCAACTGGCTCGTCACAATACGCAAGTTGAAGCTGCATGGGCAGCTGTACCTGTACACTCCATCCACGCTCTGTTTGACTCAATGCCCAGGCGTATCGAGGCCGTTATTACGGCCAGAGGTTGATTTCTCAGTATCTATGCACCCAGATTGCGTGAAAATGTAATCACATGTCAGTTCTAGTATAATATATTTGTCCAGTTAATACCTGTTTATCATCTGCATTTCTTCTTGGTGTAGCAATTTTAATGGCCTGTAGTGTACATTTCGTGTAGGGACCACGAAGATAAGTTACTAGAAGTTATGGCTCATACGGATGCGTATAGTCTTTCTTCCCTCGCTCTATCTGTGAGTGAAACGGGAAACGAAACGACTACTTGTGGTAAAGGGTACCCTCCACCACTCACCGTGTGATGGCTTTGTAGATGTAGTTGGCACTGGGATAGAGCGAGCTTGATTCTATTGAAAGTATTGTCTAACGCGGCAAATTTCACTGAGTGGGACAGGAGCTAAAGTAATCGAAAACGCGACTCGACTTCAAGTGGTTCAAATGGCTCTGAGCACTATGATGGGACTTAACTTCTGAGGTCATCAGTCCCTTGGACTTAGAACTACTTAAACCTAACTAACCTAAGGACATCAAAGATTTCCATGCCCGAGGCAGGATTGGAACCTGCGAGCGTAGCGGTCGCGCAGTTGCAGACTGAAGCGCCTAGAACCGCTCGGCCACACAGACCGGTACGACTCCGCTTATTCGTAGATACTCGACCGTTTCCGAGAAAACGACGGTCAAAGTTTTTGAGGTAATTTGGATGTCTTATATCACTCGATTACTCTCAGCCTAACTCGTGGCATAGCAGCTACACTTTTATGTTTATGTCCCGTGTTCGAAACCAGATTATAGTTTTTCTTTCTTTATATAATTTATAATTCATCTACCCATGTCCGTAGAAGGTAACTACTCGAATGTCTCTTGTGAAGTTAGGGGATAGAAAGGTTTTAGATTAATTTAAAATTACAACTGGATTTTACAGTAAGTGTCATACATTTATTATGTTATATATGTGTGCTTGATATTTTTAGGGTTTCTTTCTTTTTAAATTCTCACAATCTTACATATAATTCTGTTACCGACTCTTAATTTTCATGTTTTGTTCATAGATTCATTCTTCAGGAAGAGTTGGTATATTCCCTTAGATAACACAGATTTTAGAAACATAGCATTCACATAGTTTACGCTTGTTTTGACTCCTCCTTCACTTATCGACACTTCTAGGAAATCAGGTTATGGAACTTGCAGTGTTCTCCTCGTAAACACTATCAGAGAGGTCTTTTAACGATGGTAATCAGACTGAGAGTGTGAGCGATAGTAACTGCATTGCTGGCTATTTTAAAAACAGAAGCATGCCCTCAGAGAAGAATATGCCCTCTCGCGCGTGCACACACACACACACACACACACACACACACACACACACACACACACACACACACACAGAAGCTTCAAAATGGCTCTGAGCACTATGGGACTCAACTGCTGTGGTTATCAGTCCCCTAGAACTTGGAACTACTTAAACCTAACTAACCTAAGGACATCACACACATCCATGCCCGAGGAAGGATTCGAACCTGCGACCGTAGCAGTCGCACGGTTCCGCACTGGGCGCCTAGAACCGCGAGACCACCGCGGCCGGCAGAAGGTTCAGTTGAAGAAAAATGAGATGTCACATCAACGTAATAAAAGTGTTCAAGTAAACATTCGTCTATAGAATCGAAGCAGTTGTTCATAAGAAATTATTTCAGCTCAGCAAATCGCTGTGAGTATCGATACCTGGAGATTTTGTTGAATCTATCACATAAATCCAGTTGTGGCGACGGGGGATGAAATCATGAGCTACATTAGGAGAAACTTCGAGAACTCTAATTTGACTCTGAAGACGATAGCTAATAAAATGTTAATCGGACAGGTTTTGGAATATTGTTCATCAGTTTCAGATCTTCAAACGGCTGGATTTATACGAAAGAAACAACGAACGAGCCAGGTTTGATGTCACGTCGACAACGAGAATAGAGCACAAACTTGGAATGGCGAAGTACAGGAAGAAATTCGGCTAGTTTTCTGTTCTAAGGATTTACTTCGAAATTCACCTTCAGAGATAAAGGAAATTACAGGAATGCCTAAGCGTGAGCAGCTGGATGATGATTCGGAACATAGACTTTTCGAGTGCTAATCTAATACATTGAAGTGACAAAGAAACTGGTCTAGGCATGCGTATTCAAATACAGAGTCATATAAACAGGCAGAATACGGCGCTGCGGTCGGCAACTTCTATGTAAGACAAGTGTCTGGCACAGTTGTTAGATAGGTTACTGCTGCTACAGTGGGAGAGTATCAAAATTCAAGTGAGTTTGAACGTGGGATGGGACACAGAATCTCCGAGGTAGCAATGAAGTAGGGATTTTCGCCTCCGACCATTTCACGAGTGTACCGTGAGTATCTGGAATCTGATAAAACATCAAATCTCCTACATCGCTGCGGCAGGGAAAAAATCCTCCAAGAACGGGACCAACGACGGCTGAAGAAAATCATTCAACTTGACAGAAGAGTGTAAGCCCCCCGCAAATTGCTGCTGCTTTCAAATGCTGGAGCAGCAAAAATTGTCAGCATGCGAGCCATTCAAGGACATATCATCGATATGGACATTTGGGGCCAAAGGCCCACTCGCGTTCTCGTGATGACAGCACGACACAAAGCCTTACGCCTAGCCTCGGCCAGTCAGCACCGACACGGGACTGTAGATGACTGGAAACATGTTGCCTGGTCGGACGAGCAACGTTTCAAATTGTAACGAGCGGATGGACGTGTACCGATATGGAGACAACCTTATGAATTCATGGACGCTGCACGTTAGCAGGGGACTGTTCAAGGTGCTGGAGGCTCTGTAATGGAGTGGGGCGTTTGCAGTTGGAGTGATATGGAACCCTTGAAACGTCTAGATACGACTCTGACAGGTGACGCGTACACTCTTTGACATAAAACTCGGTGGCGGGCCGCTGCAGAGGCTAAGTCATCGTCGATCAGGACATGTGATAAATAAACTGAGCAACTTGCTAATTATCTAAGGCTGGTTATCTGCACAATCTGGCAACACTATAGACTGTGGCACTTCCTGGAGAAAATCTTTTCTCTCGTTAGACAAACCGATGGCTGTTTACGCCCGTGGTGCAGCGGTAACTAGTGTTGTTTCTGTTTACAATGCCTGTGGATCGAGACCAGCTGGCGCAAAAAATTTTCAGAGCCTCTTCTGTCAAATGCTGAAGACGTGAATATAATGGTAGCGCAGATTCAATCTATTTCACTTTCTGACACACCGGTAACAAAATATTATCCAGTAACCATTTTGCGGCAGATTTCTTGCAGACTGTCCTTCTATGGACGCCAAATGCGGCAAAGCCCCGGGATCAATTTGCTGGCTATCGACAGCGGCCGTGGCGACAGCAGCGGCGCTGCCCACCCCTGTTCTTTATCGAAAGCGCCTGCTACCGCTCATCACTTCTGATAGTTTCAAACGCTTTAATATTATTATATGTTGCTCCACTGAAAATTTCTACGATTTCCATCCACGCTCGAAAGCAACGGAGACAGCCGCCCTGATTAGTAGATGGGTATTGTATTATATTAATCGGCATGAGCTGAGTATGGCCCGAAATTAATTTTATAGACGGGGACGAAACTAAACCGCCTCACTACATTCCATGAATTTAAAAGTGCTTCATACCTCGTTTCCTTTGCTTTAAAAGTCAATTATTTGTGCAACTTTTGGTCAGTATTCGGATGTTTTCGTCAAGCCAGAGTGAGCGTCTGTGGTGTAAAGTGTATTACAAAATGGTTCAAATGGCTCTGAGCACTATGGGACTTAACGTCTGAGGTCATCAGTCCCCTAACCTAAGGACATCACACACATTCATGTCCAAGGCAGTATTCGAACCAGCGACTGTAGCTGTCGCGCGGTTCTAGGCTGTAGCACCTAGAACCGCTCGGCCACCCCGACCGGCAAAATGTATTACAGTTTTTGTTTCATTCCTTATGGTAAATCTGTGGGATAAACTGTGTGAATACCTTGCAATGCATGCTCAGTAGCAGTGCAGGAACCTTGTACATTCGTTCGCCCCCGGTAGCTGAGTGGTCAGCGTGACAGACTATTAATTATAAGGGCCCGGGTTCGATTCCCAGCTGGGTCGGAGAGTTTCTCTGGTCAGGGACTGGGTGTTGTGTTGTCCTAATCATCATCATTTCATCCCCATCAACTCTCAAGTCGCCGAAGTAGCGTCAAATCGGAAGACTTGCATCTGGTGGACGGTCTACTCGACGGGAGACCCTAGTCACACGAAATATATATACTGCACATTTGGAGTTCAATGTTTGGATTCATGAAGTTTTTAACGTTGATCGGAAGTGATTGTTATTGTCATCAGATTTAAACCAGAAAAACTTATCATTTTTGAGGTTTCAGAGGACGATAAGGAATTGCTAACGCTGGTGTCAGAAAACGTCTACTGTTAAATGCTATTGCAGTCAATTTAGGAGAGTTGAACTATATTAATCAACATGTTGACTTCATAAACAACCTCCTGACATGTTAGACCTATATGACGAACAAAGCTCAAATTGGTATCGTTGACAGTCGATTTGATTCTTTTCAGAAAATATTTTACAGTGAAGCACCTTGGCATTTGCAAAGCAGACATCTATGATATTACCACGATTTACTAAGTCGAAATTGCACGAAGATTTATTGTCAAGGCATTCTTCAGAATTCGTATAAGGAATTTTTACTAGCTGTTTGCAACTCCATTAATATAAATGGAAAATTAAAAGTTGTGTTTTGCAGCTTTCGCTGAGATTGGAACTGCCGTCTCATATAGCACTAGCATCGCAAAGCATAAGGAACCAGTGAGCCAACGACACACTGGCGACAACAGACGGTCTATAGTCATTGCAATATTGCCTGAGGCTCAAAACACAACATTAAACACACAAACAGGTGTTACGCATGTGAAGAACGCCGTTCTTGGAGTCCAGAAATTAAATATACTTTCAAAGTGTCTCATCTTACAGTGGATTATATCATATGAGTCTTCGATTTGAAAAACGAATGCCAAGTGAATTCAATGAGGTAACGCCTGGTTACACCCGGCAGTAAATGCACTATCACAGTGTTGACAAATACTTGCTACGACGCTGCCTATTCTCAGCTTTCTTACGAGGCAGTTCTTTAGCGAAATGTTCGTAGTGATTTTCCCATACGGTTCTTCACAGTGGAGATGCGCGCGCACGTTTGGTTTTTCTGCGGCGTTCTGCCCTGATAGTTTCTGCCGTCGCCTTGTGGGCTAAGTATACATTTGAGGCATTCAATTGTTATTAATCCAGAATGATACAAGTTTGAGCTTCTTGCGTGGAAGAAGGCTGTTGACGCCGATATTAAATCGTTACAACGTAGGGGAAGCAAAAAGGATAATTCAGTGTTTCTCATTGAGCATAAAGCATGTGAGATAATTTTCCGTAACGTTCATAATCATCTCAAAATGCAAACAAACTAAAAATACATCGAAAATTTATTTGAAATGAACATAATGTAAGATATCAAACGCTTTGCACCTTGATGTCGAATGTGTCCACGTGCAACCTTTTGCATCATACAAATACACTCCTGGAAATGGAAAAAAGAACACATTGACACCGGTGTGTCAGACCCACCATACTTACTCCGGACACTGCGAGAGGGCTGTACAAGCAATGATCACACGCACGGCACAACGAACACACCAGGAACCGCGGTGTTGGCCGTCGAATGGCGCTAGCTGCGCAGCATTTGTGCACCGCCGCCGTCAGTGTCAGCCAGTTTGCCGTGGCATACGGAGCTCCATCGCAGTCTTTAACACTGGTAGCATGCCGCGACAGCGTGGACGTGAACCGTATGTGCAGTTGACGAACTTCGAGCGAGGGCATATAGTGGGCATGCGGGAGGCCGGGTGGACGTACCGCCGAATTGCTCAACACGTGGGGCGTGAGGTCTCCACAGTACATCGCTGTTGTCGCCAGTGGTCGGCGGAAGGTGCACATGCCCGTCGACCTGGGACCGGACCGCAGCGACGCACGGATGCACGCCAAGACCGTAGGATCCTACGCAGTGCGGTAGGGGACCGCACCGACACTTCCCAGCAAATTAGGGACACAGTTGATCCTGGGGTATCGGCGAGGACCATTTGCAACCGTCTCCATGAAGCTGGGCTACGGTCCCGCACACCGTTAGGCCGTCTTCCGCTCACGCCCCAACATCGTGCAGCCCGCCTCCAGTGGTGTCGCGACAGGCGTGAATGGAGGGACGAATGGAGACGTGTCGTCTTCAGCGATGAGAGTCGCTTCTGCCTTGGTGCCAATGATGGTCGTATGCGTGTTTGGCGCCGTGCAGGTGAGCGCCACAATCAGGACTGCATACGACCGAGGCACACAGGGCCAACACCCGGCATCATGGTGTGGGGAGCCATCTCCTACACTGGCCGTACACCTCTGGTGATCGTCGAGGGGACACTGAATAGTGCACGGTACATCCAAACCGTCATCGAACCCATCGTTCTACCATTCCTAGACCGGCAAGGGAACTTGCTGTTCCAACAGGACAATGCACGTCCACATGCATCCCGTGCCACCCAACGTGCTCTAGAAGGTGTAAGTCAACTACCCTGGCCAGCAAGATCTCCGGATCTGTCCCCCATTGAGCATGTTTGGGACTGGATGAAGCGTCGTCTCACGTGGTCTGCACGTCCAGCACGAACGCTGGTCCAACTGAGGCGCCAGGTGGAAATGGCATGGAAAGCCGTTCCACAGGACTACATCCAGCATCTCTACGATCGTCTCCATGGGAGAATAGCAGCCTGCATTGCTGCGAAAGGTGGATATACACTGTACTAGTGCCGACATTGTGCATGCTCTGTTGCCTGTGTCTATTTGCCTGTGGTTCTGTCAGTGTGATCATGTGATGTATCTGACCCCAGGAATGTGTCAATAAAGTTTCCCCTTCCTGGGACAATGAATTCACGGTGTTCTTATTTCAATTTCCAGGAGTGTAGAACGTCATGAATACCAGGAGAATGAAGAAATATGTTGGTAGGGATGAAACCAAGAAGAGACGCAGTCAACAAATATTCGATTCCTTATGGCACTCATTTCAATTGAGATTTAAGAAGAGGTAAAACTAGATATTACTTTCGTTAACACGAAACTTATGCCGCACATATGGATAACGAGGAAGCCTGCGTCTTCATATGTTTCCTCCTTGAAATATGTATGCTCTATTTTACACTAAGTAACCTGTTCATTGTTTCCGTAATGTTACCCTCTTGTTTGGCCCCTAAACGATGAACAGATTCCAAATGCAGGTCTCTGCACGAATGTAGTTGCTCGAAACATTCCTGCGTTCTTTGTGTATTTTGCTTGGAATTCATGAAGCAAACCTCTGTTGCTCCCACCGACGAGGGTTAGGTCTCGAAACTAACCGTTTTTTATCTAGCGGCATAATTTATTCAGACAGCATCAATACAAGACTATCAAACAAAGCCTTCCATCTACAGCTGCAACACTCTAACCAACAGCTGACCCAAGGGTAATTCAGGGTCATGGTCCTAAATTAGCAGCTCTCTGCTACTGTGGCAAAGTCCGTACTACATCTTCAATTCCACAGCACCAGTTTATCAGGTAACACTGTGTTAAATCAAAAGGAGTAGTTGCAGAGTTGTGCCAGCGTATCTGTTCTCCCACTGTCATCTTTATGTATCTCACTTCTCCTGTAGCGTTGATCACGAGGTGCCGGAGTAAATGAATGTACTCCGCATGGCGTGACATTCAGTATTCCCTTTTTTCATAGCCACTCTTCATGTGCATCAGTACCAAACAGGGATGTGAAAACTCGCGTGGGTAAGATAATGACAATAATAATCGTAACAAGAACAAGCAAATAAAGAATGATGTTTAGTGCAATGCAGAGGGACAATGGCTGTGAAAATAAAAATCTATAAACTAGGTTGATCGTTGAGTTGGCACAATGCAGATATCTTCTCAGCATTTTGTTACTAAATTTAGTTCTGGATGTTTAAAGAGAAAAAGGAAAATTCGGTATTTCTCGCTAGTGTAATGTAATGTGAATCAGCAATTGCCCTTTCTTTTGAACACGACTCAAGCTGGTAGCCAAGTATATACAAAGGCACTGCTGCATTCTGTTCCCTGACATTGCTCTGATGACGGCTAATGCAGGCAGTCCCGATTATGAAATACTAAACGTATTGCAGGTTCGTTCCTAGGTTCGTAATATTATAATTGCGATGTAGATGGCACTTGAACGTGACGACTCTCCAGATTATTCGTCAATATAAAAAGTCAATACTACCACAGTTTAGCATGATTACTCAACATGAATTCTAAAATTTTATGACTGACCGCACAGGTGCTAAACGTCGTCAAAAATACACGAAGTCTCAATCGCACTAGCAATATGAAGATCGTCTTCGACAGCTCGCAACTTTCACATTGCTGCCGGCAGGAGTGGCCGAGCGGTTCTAGGCGCTACAGTCTGGAACCGTACGACCGCTACGGTCGCAGGTTCAAATCCTGCCTCGTGCATGGATGTGTGTGTTGTCTTTAGGTTAGTTAGGTTTAAGTAGTTCTAAGTTCTAGGGGACTAATGACCTCAGAAGTTAAGTCCCATAGTGCTCAGAGCCATTTGAACCATTTTTTCACATTTCCATCTCCATCCAACTCCAGACAGCCCTCGGTTGAGCTGCACTAAGTTGCCGATGTAATGAAAGGCCTTCACACCGACAACAGACCACACATTGAAATATACAAGCGAATTCTCTTGCAGCGTAAGCTTATTTTAACTAAACTAAAAGTAATTGGATAGCAACGTTGTCCTATTCAAAAAAAGTGAAATGTTACACACTGTTGACGTCAAATGGGCATTAACTACTTCCTGTCTTCAGTACTACTCATCTATAACATCAGGTGTACTATCAAAATGATCAGATACAATGGATGCTAATCTAATGCACTGATACCAGGTGGTGGGCTCACAACACTATTGATGCGAAAATAAAACAGAAGTTCGCAAAATTGCAGTAGTGCATTTTCTTACGCTTTCACCTCCAGATCCACCACAGATAATGCGTACTAACAAACCTGGTCACTGACCCTGTAATTTTTACCCTCTTTTTTCAGACCGAGTTGATGAACAATGTACAAATTCGTGACTCTTGCAGATACTTCGAATCTGTTCAGTAATTTTGTCAGTAATTATGATGTGACTTAAGATTGGTGAGGTCTGCGATCATGGAAACTCCTGGGAGTTGGCTAGGACACATTCATATGTGACAGGTAACACCTGATTTAAAGCTTACCGAAAGAAATTGATAAGACACATCTTTTGCAGCAAATCTTGGAACTGCTTTCAGTGGCAACTACCGTTTTACAAAGTCACTATTTTATAACTATGCTGCCAAGGAATTCCAGAATAAACTCTCTCATTACCATAATCGGGGCTGCAATAGATAACTGATAACTCGCAACGTGGACGATGAGACAAGGGGTGCTTTCTCCATTAAATGACCTTGTACTCACAAAATATTACTAACTTAGTAAGATATCTTCAGAGGGAATATTCAGAATATTTTATAGAGATGACAAGAAAATTTCAGGCGAATTTAGCAACATAAATCAGTAACACAGCTGCAAATCATTGTTATGCCAACAGGGTGGCTGAAGGATGCCTACAACGTTACAGTCTGGACTAAGCTGACAGCAAGAAGAAAGTGTTTTTGTAGCCTGAATATTTCATGATAGGATCCAGACATCCAGTCTACCGCGAGAGATTCTGCTCTCCTAATTTTAGATATGTGGTGTGGCCATGTGCGTACAATTCAGTAATAACCCTCTGATTCTTGTTCCCATTTATGTGATTCGGGTGACAAGAAAGCCCTGCCATGGGTAGTCTATATGTCTACTGAAAGCAAGCGACATTACATAATAGCAGGAAACCTGTCATATACTTTATTGCATTTTACATACATTTTACTACTGAAGGCCTCAGGTTTCTTGCTTTCCACATAGCAGACAATGGCTACAACTCCCACTGTCGCATGTCATAACCTGATTCCTTAAGTATCATCCGGTTTAATTTCGACTACAGTTCGTTATCCTTAATCATATGCCTATACTTCGAAAATTACAAGTATCAGAAAATGGTTCAATGGCTCTGAGCACTATGGAACTCAACTGCTGTGGTCATCAGTCCCCTAGAACTTAGAACTACTTAAACCTAACTAACCTAAGGACATCACACACATCCATGCCCGAGGCAGGATTCGAACCTGCGACAGTAGCAGTCGCACGGTTCCAGACTGCTCGCCTAGAACCGTGAGACCACCGCGGACGGCTGCAAGTATCATCTCTACCTAATGTTCACTGTGGGGTTACTCGAGAAGATTTTCGAACAGAAGCGAAACTCGTTAGCGGATAGGAATTTTATTTCGTGTTACACCGCAGAACGAAAGAAACTAAACAACAGTAAGGCTGGGCGCAAATTGAGTATCGTATAGCACGTGCGACGTGACACGACACTACAGGGCGACACGCACGTGCCGCACGGGTCTCGCGGCTCCAGCGCATATTGCGACGCGTACCCCATACTTTGCACGCGCCGATTGGCGACGCTCTGCGCTGACAGTACCGAAGCGCGCGCAACCTCTTATCTTTCTCAAACTATTTTACAGATACTATTCTCTGAAAATATATGATTTTTGCCTTACTGTAGCGTTAGATGTCAGCTTCGTGCCCATCACCTCGCTAATGACCATTCTTATTGTAATGTACACATTTTAGTAAGACACTACGCAAAACCCAAAAAGTTTGCAACGAAAATTAGGGGTCGCTATGATTTTGCGTTTGGTGCGTATTACACCATATGTTGCTGCCAATGAAACGTAGCTAACATGCTGAATTTTTGTTTAGATTTGGGAGGAGATCTGTATCTGCCTCCGATCTCGAGAAAATGGATCCCATGTAGCGTGCTCACTTCCGATCTCACGCCCGCGGGAATGAAATACTCACAACATCTCTCGTATCTCCTAAACCACTCGAGACATCGAAACGAAAGTTTGGCGAATGATACACACAAGGAAGAGAGTGTTTTGACAATTATTAAACACACGGAACTTTCTTATCTATGGCGATATATCATTACTTATACTTCTTTTTTTATTTATTTCACTCCAGTGACTGTAACTTTTTAAGAGTTATCGACAGCTAGCGAAACAAGAGTTTCCTAGTATGAAAATAAACATGAAATTTCTTCTTTTATGTTACTGAAAACCGGTACTATGAAGTTTATCGTAAGCTATTGAGCTCTGTAATTGCCAATTACTTGTTTAATGAGGCCCTCCGTTTCGGAATTCTGTGTCAATAGCTGCTGTGAGATGAGTTTGGCAAATTACATTGTGACAAAGGAAGTACAATGAAACCAGTCACCAAGAGAAATGTGGCCTTTACTCATGAATGGCGATGCTTCTTTGAATGAGAAAAGATTAACAACTCACACAAAAAAAGATTGGCAATTCTGTTGGAATTTCGGTGGAATCCCCGTAACCCATTGTATTTTTAATACTGAGCGACTTGAATGAAAACTTACCAAAGGATTTTATTCCTTCTCTTGATCTGAGCAGTATTAAAATAATCACGAGCGTTCCTTCAGGCGGAATGATAGGCACATGCCAGATACTCACCTAGGGCTTGCCAAACTGACAATGCGTGATGGCGAATAAAGAAGTTGTTATTGAGAAAAATAAACAATTGATCTGTCCACAACACAATGGTCAGTGTATTGTCAGCAGCGAAAGATAATGCGCGCGACAGGAATGCACAAGCTAGCCATGTGTACCTTGTGAAATGGAGCTCTAAAAACATTGTCATGAAAGTAGATCTGCCTTTGTCAGCAGCACATTTCAACAAAGTAAATATATCTAATCATAACACTCTTTTAAGATATTCCTACTTTCGTAATAATACCGACTATTTTCTTCATTTGTGTAGCCTGTCCTTGTATAATTAGTTTATTAATACTGATAATTTCCATGCATCTATTGAAATGCTTTTTCTCATCGCGGCGAACGAACTAAAACATTGTTATTAGTGACTGCTTTTCGACTGTTTCTAGTTTGCAGTGGAAATATGTTGTTCACATGCATGTAGCACAGTGTGTCGTATTACATTATTACATACATATCAGAGTAATCACAGTGAAACTTCTATAGTTCAGATCTTGGACGCTTTTTACCACAAGCACAAGAGGATCACACCTGTGGAGATTATCCTTTCTAACTTTTTGTAACAGAGCGTACAGATACACTAGCTTACTTGGGAGCGAGAATATAACCTTGCTTTACTTTCCTGCCTTGATTCTTAATCACATGATTATACACTCCTGGAAATGGAAAAAAGAACACATTGACACCGGTGTGTCAGACCCACCATACTTGCTCCGGACACTGCGAGAGGGCTGTACAAGCAATGATCACACGCACGGCACAGCGGACACATCAGGAACCGCGGTGTTGGCCGTCGAATGGCGCTAGCTGCGCAGCATTTGTGCACCGCCGCCGTCAGTGTCAGCCAGTTTGCCGTGGCATACGGAGCTCCATCACAGTCTTTAACACTGGCAGCATGCCGCGACAGCGTGGACGTGAACCGTATGTGCAGTTGACGGACTTTGAGCGAGGGCGTATAGTGGGCATGCGGGAGGCCGGGTGGACGTACCGCCGAATTGCTCAACACGTGGGGCGTGAGGTCTCCACAGTACATCGATGTTGTCGCCAGTGGTCGGCGGAAGGTGCACGTGCCTGTCGACCTCGGAGCGGACCGCAGCGACGCACGGATTCACGCCAAGACCGTAGGATCCTACGCAGTGCCGTAGGCGACCGCACCGACACTTCCCAGCAAATTAGGGACACTGTTGCTCCTGGGGTATCGGCGAGGACCATTCGCAACCGTCTCCATGAAGCTGGGCTACGGTCCCGCACACCGTTAGGCCGTCTTCCGCTCACGCCCCAACATCGCGCAGCCCGCCTCCAGTGGTGTCGCGACAGGCGTGAATGGAGGGACGAATGGAGACGTGTCGTCTTCAGCGATGAGAGTCGCTTCTGCCTTGGTGCCAATGATGGTCGTATGCGTGTTTGGAGCCGTGCAGGTGAGCGCCACAATCAGGACTGCATACGACCGAGGCACACAGGGCCAACACCCAGCATCATGGTGTGGGGAGCGATCTCCTACACTGGCCGTACACCTCTGGTGATCATTGAGGGGACACTGAAAAGTGCACGGTACATCCAAACCGTCATCGAACCCATCGTTCTACCATTCCTAGCCCGGCAAGGGAACTTGCTGTTTCAACAGGACATGTATCCCGTGCCACCCAACGTGCTCTAGAGGGTGTAAGTCAACTACCCTGGCCAGCAAGATCTCCGGATCTGTCCCCCGTTGAGCATGTTTGG
Source organism: Schistocerca gregaria (assembly GCF_023897955.1). Classification (NCBI taxonomy): domain Eukaryota; kingdom Metazoa; phylum Arthropoda; class Insecta; order Orthoptera; family Acrididae; genus Schistocerca; species Schistocerca gregaria. The sequence continues at coordinate 709,645,487 of NC_064931.1, forward strand.
GACTGGATGAAGCGTCGTCTCACGCGGTCTGTACGTCCAGCACGAACGCTGGTCCAACTGAGGCGCCAGGTGGAAATGGCATGGCAAGCCGTTCCACAGGACTACATCCAGCATCTCTACGATCGTCTCCATGGGAGAATAGCAGCCTGCATTGCTGCGAAAGGTGGATATACACTGTACTAGTGCCGACATTGTGCATGCTCTGTTGCCTGTGTCTATGTACCTGTGGTTCTGTTAGTGTGATCATGTGATGTATCTGACCCTAGGAATGTGTCAATGAAGTTTCCCCTTCCTGGGACAATGAATTCACGGTGTTCTTATTTCAATTTCCAGGAGTGTATAATATTCCTTGCTTCCTTATTCAGTGCCCTCTGTCCCTTCTTGCGAACTGAAAACATCGCGGAGGCATATGGTGCAATTCCAGCGGCCAATGGCTCATCAGTTACTGAAGTATACATTTTTCTTGACAGAAGAAAAACAAAACAAATCTAAACTATGCAGATCTAAATAACAGAAAAGTATAACGAGCTAACGAAGAAAGCTGGAGCGTTTAAATGGCGAAAAACGAAACACTACCCAAAGGCAATAAAATTCAGTACACAGTAAGGCAAAATTTATCGCATTGGCGATACTCCCACTGCTAATATGCGCCGTTCCAATGTGAACATATGGCCGGGCTACTTTTCCGCTCCCCGCCTCAAATTTCCCACGGTGATAGCGAGGCAAGCGCGACGCGCGGCTCGAGAAACTGTGCCTCAACCACAACACCACTCGATCTGGCGCAGGCGCGTGTCGCGTACCAGTCGCGTCGCCTCGCAATTTGCACGGTCCTATTTGAACCTGTGATGTTAGAAAAACGCGCGCTGCGCTGCGTAGCGCCACACGCGCTATACGCGTCTCAATTTGCGCCTAGCCTTAAGAGCAGCAGGCTCATCATATTGAGCGTGGGCACGATCAACGCAGCGCCATGAATTTGGTTCAAATGGCTCTAAGCACTATGGGACTTAACATCTGAGGTGATCAGTCCACTACACATATTACTACTTAAACCTAACTAACCTAAGAACACCTCACATATCCATACCCAAGGCAGGATTCGAGCCTGCGACCGTAGCAGCAGCGCAGCTTCGACCTGAAGGGCCTAGAACAGCTCGGCCAGAGCGGCCGCTCCTGAATTTGGCCATATTGCTCCGAATTTACTTCCTGATAGCCCAAAGGCGCTGTCACTACAGAAATATCAGCATATTCACACGGGAATTACTATCCACATGTAATTACTAGAATACTTTGTTATGTCATGTATCAGGTATCTGTTATCAGACACTCGATATGAACTGTTAATTTTTATTGAACCAGTTTGCTGTGTTTAGGAAATTGATCAGAGCAACTTGTAACGGCACTTGAATTTCGTAACCATTACGGCACGGGACCTCAACCTCTCGATGCCAGCAATATTCTACTGTGTTTCTGTAAAATAGTGAACATATTTCTGTTACAACATTCAGATTTAATTTCATTAATGTAGAGGTACTTCGAAACATCGATATGTATATATTGCAATGATATTATTCTTATGTGTATTCTTTCTTTTATCACTATGATCAGTGACGTACCTGTAACTCTGATTTTTGGGCGCGTAAGCTGTTACTGGAGAGTCAAGCTTTGGTCGTCATGTTAAAAAGACGCAAATTTTAGTCAGTTTATGAAATGTGAACTTTAACGGTGAGGAAGATATTTTCAAGTATGTTTTACATTGTGAAGTTATGTTTTGGAACGAGTTACGTGATATTGCAACAGAAGTAATAAAAAAGAAGTGTAACTTAAATTCGGAGTGCTGTTTACATTTTTACATCACCATTGCCCTAACTTGCAAAAGTTTAATCATCAAGAATGGTTTATGAAACACATCTATAAAACTTTTGAATATCGTAGAATAACAGCTAGGCCTCTTTGCATCCGAGCTTGAAATCATCACTACCTAGATTTTCGACGACTGAGCCATGAGTTCGCAACGAGACCAGCGTGGGAAACACGAAAAGATGAGTGCCTAGTTTATCCACTATTTCAAGAAATGACTTCATTAACTGTGCTCTAATGACACCCGCCACATAATATATCTTTGTTGTTGCCAGAAAATGCTATATTTAGCAGCGTGAGCAACACTACAATCATAATTAATTTTTGACCTTTTTTGTGGCAGGGTCGTTAGAAACTGGATGAGTTTATTATTTTGGTATAATGTATGAAAACCCATTTTTCCCACTTATCCTATCCCAAATAGTCCACGATTGGGTTGAGAGCAAGGTAAATAGCATGCAGTGTGGATAGAATGGTAGTGAATATTGAAACGAAATTATTAGAATCATGGGAAGGTAATGATGTATAGACATGCAGCGACATGAGGGTTTTCTGAGGTAAAGGTCTGTCTCTGACAATGGAGAGAAGGGTGCTAGGTTTGCCTGCATTCTTACGTTAAGCTCATTGAGTAGAAAAGCGCGGGTAGATTTCATTGTGTGCTGGGGAGAAGACAGCCGGGAGTTTCAAACGCTTGAAATTCTGGAACCTTGATTGGCCAGGATCAAAAAAATGGTTCAAATGGCTCTGAGCACTATGGGACTCAACTGCTGTGGTCATCAGTCCCCTAGAACTTAGAACTACTTAAACCTAACTAACCTAAGGACATCACACACATCCATGCCCGAGGCAGGATTCGAACCTGCGACCGTAGCAGTCGCATGGTTCCGGACTGCGCGCCTAGAACCGCGAGACCACCGCGGCCGGCTGATTGTCCAGGGTGCACACCACCCTCGCCGTTGGAAGGGTGAGTGGTAGCATGGTAAGAGAAAGGCACTTGCCTGGGGACGATTGAAGCAGCCGGATGGACTGAGGAAGTGGCGGAGCAAAATGCTCTCCCTAAAGGGAAAGGAAAGGAGTTATTTAAGGCTTCAGGGTAGATTTAATTTAAAATAATATTTTGGAGGGAACCAAACTGTGCATAAGCAGCTAAAAGATAGGTGAATGTGAGAATACAATGTCGCGATCGCGAAGAGTAACTTGAAAGTTAAGGGAATTTGATATTTCGTTTGAGTAATTCGGTGAATAGTAAAGTGTTAGAATTCAGTTGTAAAGCAGGTACAACACAAATAGGATGCATGAGACGAACTACTATAGCCTAAAGAGCTGGCACTCACCACATGGGGCTAATGAAGAAAATGATGAAGAGAGGATGACTGAGTGCTAGGAACCATTAGTTTATAAGCAGGAATGTGTTAATTTACCACAATTCTTTTTAATAATGGTCAATTTAAATTCACCATTTTGGTTAGTTTGTTTCAAAATCTGATCTGGAAGTGCAGGAAAATATTATCTCGTGGCCGTAACTAATCGAGCTGCTAACAGAAAGTCATGGCAGGAAGCAATGCTCTTAATTTTGATCTGAAAGAATTAGTTTTCAAAGGAGCCATTCGTAACTTGTGTGTGTGTGTTCAATTTGTAATTTGACGAGTTTCTGAAATTCGTGGATAAAGGCAAGGTCGCTAATTTAATATGAAAGACAAAGAAGTAACATTTTGTGAAATGAGTCAGTAGAAATTTACGTGTGAAGCTTAATTTGAGAACAACGGGATTTGAAAGATACGTTGGAATCAGTGAGATCGCTCTCCTGAATTAAATAAAGAAGAAACAACATAACAGTAATTGGTGTAGCTATGCTATGCACGCTATACCCGAACTGTAAGTATTGTGAAAAATACTGTGTGTGTATTTAAGTATATTTTGGGGGGAGGTTCTGGATGGTATATTATTTAGTGGTGCCGAGATATAATTAGGAAATCAGTCTAGGTAACTTGTGGAGGGTTTTTCTTCAGTTGCAATAACGTGCCGCGCACGAATATGAGGGGAACGTAAATTTCGGAATCGCGACGGCGTGAACTTTCCTACCACGCGAGACTTAGTTAACATCGAGACACGTCAATAAATGAGAGGTTTTTTTGTGATCAGACAGTGATTGAAGAAGTTACAGAATATTTCTGGTACTGGTCCGCGTGGAGGTACGATCATTGCTTTGCCCAGTGGTAATAAGAGTGACAGTGTGTTGCTGTGACGTTTTGAATCAAGCATTGTGGTTCAAATGGTTCTACGCACTATGGGACTTAACATCTGAGGTCATCAGTCCCCTAGAACTACTTAAACCTAACTAACCTAAGGACATCACACACATCTATGCCCGAGGCAGGATTCCCACCTGCGACCGTAACTGAACCGCCTACAACCGCTCGGCCACAGCGGCCGACAATCAAGCATTGTGGGCTACCCTTCATTCCTTCCCGTGGGTGAGAAAAAGGTTATCTTCGTAAGAGACATTGGAAGCAGAAGTATCCTTATATGTGCTGTTACAAGATCAGCAGTTAGGCTATTTTATTCTGTTTGTTACTGGTAATACCGTTATAATTTTTGAGAGATGAAAGTAAGGCATAATGAAAAGAAATAGCTTACAGAACGGAGGAGCAGTTATTATGCAGGCCCAGTTACTTAAGCATTTTCTTTAAACACAGTTGGGTGATTAACAGTTTATCAAAATCAAACATTTATCCGTCGCGCATACATTTGTTTATTTGTTTCTTTGAGTAAAGAATTTAGTCAGTAGTTGCTATGTGTAATAAACACGCAGTGACACATTTAATGAGAATACACAGGGACCATTTAGCTTTAGTAGGTTTCCGGAACACTTTAGGATCTCGCAACTGGTTTGGCCATTATTTTTCTTTCAGTACTTTACCCATCCTCCCTCGTTTTCTATGACTGCTCGAAGGCGTCGGGGTAGTGATAAGGCTACATTCCTCGAAAGATTGTGATGATCGGCTATTTCCCACCATGCATTCTCTACATTTTCCCACAGAGTTTCTGAATTCTTTGACCCAGGTGGTAACGACCTCGTAAACTCCACCCACGTATTTTCAATGGGGTTGAGGTCTGATGATTTTGGCACTAAAGGAAGAAGTTTGAATCTCTGCTGACCTGGAACCAATTCTGGACGGCTTTGCTATTATGAATCGGGCTCTGGTCCTCTAAAAAAAGGATCATCCATTAACTTAGAAATTAAATACTTCTGACTAATACTATGAATACTTAATTTCCATAGTGTGAAAAAAATCGACAACTGCAATGGCTTTATAGTCTAAGCTACATTTTTATAAATTATTCGAAGGATTCCACATTCCAAAATACTATGCTGCCAACTGTTGACAAAACCTACATTGACAAGAGGAGGGTGCTGGGACGGAGATCAGAATACAGAGTAAATGGTAATATAGTTTAAGGCGCCAGTTATAACACGCAGGTAGGCCTTCTTTCCGAATACATCGTCCTCCTTTGCTTTGGTGATGATAGGGTTGGGTGTAAGTTGTTCAATACAGTGCAGAAGTCTGTTCAAATGGCTCTGAGCACTATGAGACTCAACTGCTGTGGTCATTAGTCCCCTAGAACTTAGAACTACTTAAACCTAACTAACCTAAGGACATCACACACATCCATGCCCGAGGCAGGATTCGAACCTGCGACCGTAGCAGTCGCACGGTTCCGGACTGCGCGCCTAGAACCGCGAGACCACCGCGGCAGAAGTCTGTTGAACTGTTAGACTCTTTTGCATAGTTGTAAACCTAATCTGCTTCGCTTATTCAAAACGATTGCTAGCCTTCACTGTACAATTCTTTTTCCTATCTTTCCACTGACAAAGATGTATAGAAGAAACTGATCTGTTATATAGCGAGATAATTTCTACGGACTTTACACGTGCTCGTTCGCTCAGTGTGTTGCATTTACCGAAGGCGAGCGTGGCCGCTGACGTAGCCTGTTTACACCTAGTGTCAACGCGGCCTCGCGCTCGGAGTAAACGCCTACAGTTGAGATAAATAGCTGATTTCAGGAATGTTAATGAAAGAAATCTTCCCTTCATATTAATGAGAACTAAATACCACTACGACTACGTATCTCTATGTAATGATCATTGCTCAAGAACAATTCGTGTATGCAATGTGGCTGTTATGACTAAGATCATAAAATCTGTAAATCGTGACCCAATTCATGTATTTGCATGCGCCTACGGAATATTAAACATGAAAACAATTTGTTTCTTTGTCATATAATATTTAATCAAGGCAATGCAGGCAGTTGTCAGCTGATATCAAAATTGAATGCAAAGGAGGAATAACGAAAAATATATACGAGAAACAAATCTCGAGTCCATTGAGTATTATCCTGGAAACGTGCTGATGCGGCTAGCTCACAATTTCGAAGGATGAGAGAACAATCCCGTCCACTTTCGGAGGACGATATTTCCCGACAGAAAGCCCACTAGGGTGAACGGCTTTAGGTTGAGACACCAGGAACCTCAAACTACGACACCAATACGTTCACTCTCTACTTCCTAGCCCCGCCATCACTCACTTCCCACGTCAAAGTGGCTGTCAGAAACGTCCTGGAATTAGAAGATACAGACCTCGCCTCTCGTGTTTGACAGATGTGTTATCATTCACCCATGCCAGGAGGTGAGGAAATACACTTACGAAACGTTGAACACATTTTAATTTTACATGTGGACATTACTGCGCAATTATATTCTAAGTTACGAGAAGTGACCTGGAGAAAATGAATGTATACCTTGGGGATATGTTATAGATCATGATTGTAATGTTAGTAAAGTACTGTAGTGTATATTTTATCTTATGCTTGACTTTAAAAGAAAAATCAGCGAAGGCAGTCAACAGTGAAAAGTACAGCTGCCTCCAAGAAGCGTACGAATGTTGTACAATTTTAATAAAAGGAAATATAGATCGGTTTATTGGGGCAGGAATATTCGGGAACAAAGTAAGAACAACCAAAACAATTACAGGTTTGTATGTGCTGCTAGTTAAGAGAGAAGAAATGAACCGATAAAGAAATAATTCCCTCACTGATTTAGGAACGGTTTGAAATGGAAGGTATAAATTTGCTATTATAAAAAAAAAACTGGCCTGGATTGAGTTGATTAGTTCCAATTTTTTGAATACATTACAACCCAAAAATCAATACAAATGGAATAAAGTAGGAATATAAGGTCTGGAAATGAGTATGCGTGGACGTCCTTAGTCTACATATCTGCTTCCAATATAGGGTATTAAAAACAGGTAATCCATATTTCGAGAGCTGATAGGATGAACAGAAACAAGGCAAACATATCCAGTAAACAAGAGAAATGAGTGTGAAATGAATGTCTTAAGAGCAATGAGCATTTCTTTACCTTTACTACTGTGAAACACATCTGTTGTTCTACTTAAAACACCTCTCTTGTACTGAATATGTGGGTGTAGCTCATACGATATGCAATTTGTCTTGTTTTAGTCCATACTACCGACTCGCAAAGTATGGAATACCACTTCCCTTCAAATGGTTCAAATGGCTCTGAGCACTATGCGACCTAACTTCTGAGGTCATCAGTCGCCTAGAACTTAGAACTAATTAAATCTAACTAACCTAAGGACATCACACACATCCATACCCGAGGCAGGATTCGAACCTGCGACCGTAGCGGTCTAACGGTTCCAGACTGTAGCGCCTAGAACCGCACGGCCACTCTTGCCGGCGGACTGCGGTAGTCGTGGGGTTGTGGACCACAGCGGCTGCGGCGTGGTCGGAGCCTCTCCGTCGTTTCTAGGCCCCCGGTTAACACACAATACAACATGTTGAAGAAAACGATGCACCCTCTTGACACTGCCACTTGCTGCATGTGACGTTATGAGCAGTGTGCCTAGTCGCGTGGTGTTTCTGTTGACGAAACAGGAACGCTGCGGCACCCACTGTGATGTAGAAATTGCAGTCGATCTTGACCATGAGCACATCACTCGACTAACCAAAAACTGACTCCCACTCTCAAATCCAATGGAGTTAGTGAAATCTGCGTTACCCGACTTCTTATCATCACAGAAACACCATTCGCATCGCCATCAGACTCGAATGCATTCATGAAATGAGTTTTTCGAAAAGCATATAAATCACTTCTGCATCTTGTGACGTGAAACATGGGCATTGTTACTGCTCACAGTGCTGTATTCCTGGACTTACTGCCAGCAGGCCCTTCTTCACAATTGGTCTTTTGTATTTTGGAATCTTTGCTCAAATGATTTGATGCTCTACAGCTAGTCACAGCTTTATGGGTGTCTGACTTACGGTGTGACTAACACACGATATAACGCTTTAGGAAATTTCTGAGGTAGGAAACAATGAGAAAAGTTCGAAAACATTTCACTGCGTCATCAAGGAATGGTCTGAAATTAAAATTAGTGATGGCCGCAAGCGAAACGCTTCCTAACGTGACCAGGTATTCTATCAATTACACGCTGCAAGTACTTCCCATATGAGTACGCTGATGCTTTTATATCAAGATCACATTTTGGTCTATCAGGAACTAAATTCGACGGGAGCTGGTCCAACTTCACGGCACTACATCAAACCCTCCACAAGCTCGCTATGGTCAACTTGCTCCTCTGAATATTATTTTCTTTCATTCGGTCTGGAGTTTGCTGCAAATTGAAAGGCTCGTTCTGAACTCTTTTATACGCACAGTTTCCTTATTGCATCACGGTGAACAGTACTTGTAGATGTTATTTCTCTTTCCTTGGTGTATAGCCTTTAATAAAAGGGTAATGAGCAGTAGCAAAATTAAGTAAGGCTATGTAGAGGGTATTAGGTCAGGAAATGAGACGATGGTAGTCATAGGCGTGGTTTCCCAAGTGGGCAGCAAAATAACTGCTGCGGCAGAAGTAAGAAGGACATGCAATGCTCAAAAAATGGTTCAAATGGCTCTGAACACTATGGGACTTAACTTCTTTGGTCATCAGTCCTCTAGAACTTAGAACTACTCAAACCTAACTAACCTAAGGACATCGCACACATCCATGCCCGCGGCAGTATTCGAACCTGCGACCATAGTGGTCGCGCGGTTCCAGACTGTAGCGCCTAGAACCGCTCTGTCACTCCGGCCGGCTATGAAATGTTGTCTGGAAATAGAAACAATAGCTTTATTGAAAAAGAAAATCTGCTACATCCGAAAAACAATTCAGATATCAAGGCGTCTACTCCGAAAGTATTACTCTCCGTTCCTGTTGTTATTTAATGATGTAGGTAATAGTCGGTAAGCACGAACAGTGGTAATAAATGGGCATTAACCATGATACGAGTTACAGACGTGGTAATATTACTGAAAGGATTAGCAATTAGTTTTTTTGCTCTTTTTAGACATAGAGAAATACCGCCATATCTGTCATTCGGATTGCATTGCATCCGCATCCGTTCCTGAAGAATTCCTGGTAAGAAAACGGAATCTTCTTGCCACTAACGTCGTGCGCCTTATTTGGCAACTGTTTTGGTATGAGAATGATTTGCGGCTGTGGCACTGTGTTGTATCTGCTACATCTATTTAATATTTTCTTGTCAAAAAATGGCTCTTAGAACTATGGGACTTAACTTCTGAGTTCATCAGTCCTCATGAACTTAGAACTACTTAAACCTAACCAACCTAAGGACATCAAACACATCCATGCCCGAGGCAGGATTCGAACCTGCGACCGTAGCGGTCGCGCAGCTCCATACTGTAGCGCCTAGAACCGCTCGGACACTCCAGCCGGCTCTTGTCATCTCGATAAAATATTGTGAATAGTCACCACAGAAGGAGTGATTTTGAGTTAGGAAACGTATTTCAGTTCAAAATGGTCGCTTCATGCAGAAGGTGGCCGTATTCTCATGCTTCACGTTGCGAGCTGTAAACGTCAGCTACGATTATGGTAAGGGCAGCATTTACTACTGTGCGAACAAGGCACTGCTGCAGTAAAGTGTTCAATTTACATAACTATAACTGTTTTTTTTTCATTGATTCCAGTTTTTCTGCAAAAGCTTTATGTTATCAATTCCTTCCGCTACTGCTCTTTTTCAAGTTCTAACTGCTAGGGTCATCAGTCCTTAGATGTAGAAAGTACTTACACTAACTTATTCTACGGAAAACACACACATCCATGCCCGGGGGAGGACTAGAACCTCTAGCGGATGCGGCCGCTAGCTCTGTGACACCCCGCGCGGCAACTGCTGTTCTAAAGGTCAAAACTAAGGGACTATTCTTAACCCTCCGTATCATATTTGTTTTGGAAACCTCTCAAGATTTGCGACAATAGTATTCTTTAAGAATACCAATTTACATCCACAATAAAACAAGACTTAGTCTGTGAAGACACTAGAATTAACTGAAAGTGAAACAAATTTGTATTGTTTACATCATCTAGGTGTGAAACAAGACGGCAAAAGTTACTGAAGCAATAAACGAGATTATTATTGATGTATTAACTATGGCAACTAAAAACGTATGAAAATGCACATCGGCGCATTTTCCCATTATTTCCTTTCTTCTTCATTAGTTTCACATTACATTTTTCTTTGTGTATCCACCATATGAGTTCGATGTGTTGCACTACTATCCATAATAACACCTGATGTTCTAGTAATGTATAACACAGATTTCACTGAAGCTGATCAGTATAAGTACACAATTCGTTCGTAGATTTCAGTAGTGTAATGTGTAATCGGGTTGGCGTGTGGCAGCACAGCTCCACTAGGACTGACAGGAAAAGGCTGTGGACAGCAGTGAGGCCTTCCTGGTCTGTCCAATGCTTTCTTCATATTGCTACTGTTTTTGGTACTTGGCAGACGTTTTGAAAGTGTTTGGCACTCCTGTGGTCATTCACCCTCTTTCAGTACTGGCGCCGAGGGACCTTGCTCAATTCCCATTATATTGTATTTTTATATTGACGAGTAATCTGGATAGTCGTCACGTTCGAGTGTCATCTAAATCGCACACTTAATATTAAGATCCTAGGAACTAACCTGGAAATACTTTTTGTATTTCACAATCGGAATTGCCTGCATTAACCGTCATCAGAGCAATGTCAGGGAATAGAATGCAGCAGTGCGTTGTTAGCTACTTGGGGACCTGCTTGATTCGTGTTGTAAGGAAAGGGTAGTTACTGGTTCACATTATATTACACTAGCTAGAAGTATGTAATTTTCCTTTCTCTCTGCAAACATCCAGTACTAAATTCAGTAACAAAATGCTAAGAAGATATTTGCATTGTGCCAACTCATCAATCAACCTATTTTATAGATTTTTATTTTCACAGCCATTCTCGTTCTGCATTGCAATGAACTGCGTTCTTTATATGCTTGTTCTTTTACGATTATTATTGTCATTCTCTCACTCGCAAGAGTTTTCACATCCCTATTTGGTATTGATGCACATGAAGAGTGGCTACGAAAGAGGGGAATACTGAATGTTACGTCATATAGAATACACTCATTTACTCCGGCACCTCGTCATCAACGCTACAGGATAAGTGAGATACATAAAGACGACAGTGGGAGGCCAGATACGCTGGCAAAAGTCTGCAAATACTCCTTTTGATCTAACACAGTGTTACCTGATAAACTGGTGCTGTGGAATCGAAAATCTACTACAGACTTTCCGAGAGTATCAGAGAGCTGCTAATTTCGGACCATGACCCTGAAGTACCCTTGGGTCAGCTGTTGGTTAGAGTGTTGCAGCTGTAGATGGAAGGCTTTGTTTGATAGTCTTGTACTGATGCTGTCTGAACAAATTATGCCACTGAATAGAAAACGGTTTAGTTTCGAGACATATCCCTCGACGGGGGGAGGTACAGCGGATTGCTTCATGAATTCCAAGCGAAAAAACACAAAAGAACGTAGGATCGTTTCAAACAACCATATTCATCCAGAGACCTGCATTTGGAATCTGTTCATCGTTTAGTGTCCAAACAAGAGGGTAACATTACGGAAACAATGACCATGTTGCTTAGTATGTATTAGAGCATACTGATTTCTAGGAGGAAATGTATGAAGATGCAGGCTTCCTCGTTATCCAAATGTGCGGCACATCTTTCGAGTTAACGAAAGTAATACCCCGCTTTACCTCTTCTTAAATTTCAAATGAAATGAACGACATGAGGAATCGAATATTTTTTGACTGCGTCTCTTCTTGGTTCCATCACTACTAACATATTTCTTCATTCTCGTGGTATACATGACGTTCCATATGTATGCTGCAAAAGATTGCACGTGGAAACATTCGACATCGAGGTGCAAAGCGTTTGATATTTTACATTATATTCAATTCAAATAAGCTCTCGATGTATTTTTCGTTCGTTTGTATTTTGAGACGATTATGAACATTACGGAAAATTATCTCACATGAATGAGAAACACTGAAACATCCGTTTTGCTCCCCTACGTTGAAATGATATGATGTCGGCGTCAACAGCCTTCTTCCACGCCGGTTTTTTAAACTTGTATCATTCTGGACTAATGATAATTGAACGCCTCAAATGTATACATAGCCCACAAGGCGACGGCAGAAACTATGCCGGGAGAACGCCGTATAAAGACAAACATGCTCGCGCGTCTCCCATCTGGACAACCATATTGTACAACCACTACAAGCATTTCGCTGAAGAGCTGCCTTGTAATACAGATGAGAATTAGTAGCATCGTAACAGGTATTTGTCAACACTGTGATAGTGCATTTACTTCCGGATGCCGCCCGGCGTTACCTCGCTAAATACAATTGGCATTCGTTTTTCAAATCGAAGACTCATACGATATAATCAACTGTAAGATGTGACACTTTGAAAGTATATTTAATTTCTGGACTCCAAGAACGGCGTTCTTCACTTACGTAACGCCTGTTCGTGTGTTTAATGTTGCGTTTTGAGCCTCAGGCAACATTTCAGTCGTTACAGTCTGTCTGCTGCCGCCAGTGTGTCGTTAGTTCACAGTCTGTTGGCAGCAGTGCTGCAAGGCGGTCACGCGCCAGAGTGTTGCAGGCGAGGCAAGCACCGTGTGGTTGTCTTCGGCCACTGTAAGTGTCATTTTCCTTGTAGACCACTATGGTGCACAACTATCGGAAGAAGTGATTACGTTTCAACTTTTGTTCAGACTTCGCCCGACCCAAGGCCCTGGAGGTAGAACGATTTATTCACGACGAAGTTAGAGTACCACCCACGGATCCCATTGGTATCCACTTATTCATAGTTAGCAGTACCGCATACGTCAAAATGATCAACGATGGGGCGTGCGAAAAGGTGCTTCTTGACGCAAAACGTGGATTGCGCTTCTGTCATTCCGAAGGCAACGTCCGTCCCGTTAACGTCGATCACGCAGGTCTCGGCACACGAACGATAAGGATCTTCAAACTACTAGCAGACGTCGTTATCGCTGCGCTTCGTCCCTATGGCTACGTTCTGGAGCATGTCGCCGAACGACGGGTACAATTTCAAACCTATCCCGTTTTAAAAGGTGTCAAACAGGTCCGCATCGAGTTGCAGAAACACGTGCCGTCCTATCTACGTATTGGAGTCTGCCGTGCCATTATAATGTACGACGGCCAACCATGGACCTCTTCCGGTTGCGGGAAAGAAGGTCATCTACGGTCTCAATACATTCAACGACATATCGCGCAGCTCGTGGTCGAAAGGGTCCGTCTCATCCATGATGACCGCCCTACCAGTCACTTACGCAGCGGCTCTTGCCACGTCTACAGTTTTGTCCAGTCCGTCGCCCGGTCCTTCCGATCGGCACGTCCCACCGTCCCAGTCACCTATGGACGGTGCGGACGTCCCACCTGACATCCTTACCGCCGAACAGGCTCCCGCACCGGAAGCTGAGGAGAACAGTACTTCTTCACAACAACTGTTTGACAATTTCATTGTACCCACCGAGGCCTTCGAACCATGTCGACGCTCCTCCTTGCCGTCGTCCGACACTGAGAAACAAGTGCGCAAACAACGCTCGCCACGTAGGCACAAACGCCGCGGCCGTTCATCCACGGGCTCTCAAAGCGTCACCACCCAAGTCCACGAAGACGACACCCAACCAGCCGACATTTCCACGCAGAGGTCAACGGAAGGACGGGACCACCATGGCGGTCACCACGCACAGTGTAACGATCGGTGCGCAGATTGAGACGCCTGTCTCCCCGCCGTCATTTCCAGATCTCTCTCACCACGATGCAATTCCCATGCACACTGGACAGACCCACGGCACAGGAGCATGGGCCGACGACGTTGAGGAAGGTACGCCCCCTGCTCAGGATGAGTTGCCTCCCCCGGACGAGGCAGCCTGTTAACATCAAAAGCGAGGCACTGCAGCAGATGGCACTGGACTTCCTGTCGGTACCCTCCTCATACTTCCATTGTTGATGGTAGATACGCATTCACCACCACTAAAACAAATGGACCGTTTCGCCACACTAAGCATCAAAATGGTCAGCACTGCACCCAAAGTCCGATGGACGTAGCAGTCTGGTCCCTTCAATCCCACAGCCACTGCACTGAAGTTGCAGCTTCTGTGTGACATGCTACGGGCCGCTGACGTCAACGTCGCTCTTCTGCAAGAAGTACGCGTCGCCACACTGCCACCGGTCTACGGCCACGACTCATACACGTCCACATGTGATCAGTCAGGACGTGTGGCTTTCTACATACGCGAAGGAATCCCACTCACGGACACGACAATCCTTCCCTCTAGTACGGGCATGGCTGTTACCATCTCCGTCACGAGCGTCATCAGTATCTACCCTCCGTCTGGCTCCACGAACCGTCGGCAGCGGTCAAGTTTTTTCTGATATGACGTGGCGACCCTGTTTTCTGGGCGCTATGATCGCCTTCTCATGGGAGGCGATTTCAGCTGCGTCCTCCATCCGCAGAACCAAATGCCTGCTTATTCGTCATGCCCGGAGCTGCTCACCTTAATCGAATATTTTCATCTAATGGACGTTTGGGAGAAAATTCATGGCAATTCCCCCGGTTTTAGCCATTATACAGCACATTTTAAGAGCCGACGGGACCGGTGTTATGTGTCTCCCCAGCAGAACAATGGCCTCTCACATTTTCGGACCATTGCGCCGTCATTTGCTCCCTGGCTTTGCCACCTCCGCCAGTATGGCGCAGCAGAGGTTTCTTGAAGCTTAATACTTCCCTCCTTAGTGATCCACACTGCCACTAGGTGCGTTCCCAACGACAGGACCTCCTCCATGACGAAACCAAATCCACAATCCATGCCGCATCCGACCATCGTCGTCGACGTCGACTTTTCGTCCCCAACATCACGACCTCCGACGGTGTTCACCACACAACACAGGCGGCAGTGGTTTCTGCCTTTGCTGAGCATTATCGCCAATTTTTTGACGACGAACTGATGACAACACCAATTCCTGATGATCTCAGGCCTTCCCCTGATCGGACCCTCACCGTTGCGGAATCAGCGTCTATGATGTCTGCAGTCACCGCAGAAGAGGTGGTTGAAGCTATCAACAAGGGGGCCAAGAACAAATCAGCCGGACCAGATTGTCTCCCAGTGGAGTTTTACCGGGCATTCACCACGTTAATACTTCCTCGTTGGACGGACATGATTCAGGAACTCATTACCTCGGCCTTCCCAATTCCACCTGAATTCGTCACTGGCATTCTTCTACCTGTGCCTTAGCCGAAGGGAGGGTCTCATGTCTCTGCATATCGGCCCCTTACATTAATGAATGCAGACTATAAAATTTGTGCATGCCTCTTAGCAGCGCACATACGCACCGTCTTACCTACGGTCCTTTCACCGTACCAGACTGCACGTGGTTGTGGGGCCACCTTACAAACAGCCCTAGGAGAATGTCGTGACCTCATCTCGCTGACGGCAGTGTGTCACCTTAGTGCAGCACTGGTATCCACCGATTTCACGAGTGCCTTTGATCGCGTTCGACACCTATTCCTTCTCATGGTAGCGACACGTATGGGGTTCCCATTACTCTTTGTCGATGCCATTCGTCGGTTACTACTTCCTGCGGTCTCGATGGTATAAATCAATGGGGGGCTTGCCGCTCTGTGTGTCAAGGATGCCCTATGTCTACTTTACTATATGCCATCGCACTTGAGCCCCTCATCACTAGTCTTACCTCTAGACTGCAGGGTCTCACTTTGCGTCATTACACCTTTCACTGCCGAGTTTATGCGGACGACCTCCTCTTTCTCACGTCCTACTCCACGGAACTCAATGACGCTATCTAATGGATCCACCAGTATAAACGTCTTTCTGATAGCATTCTTAATGTCCGTAAATCGACTATGATGCACATTGGGCGCGGCCTCCCGGTTATGGTGCCGACACCACTCCCAGTCAGCAGCACATTTCGTTACTTGGGTATCGAATTTACGAGCTCCACACACCGCACAGTGGGGCTTGTTTACCGGTGGCTTTTGCAGTCGATTCGGCACCATTTCTGCGGTCAAGTGCACCGTAACTTAAACCAACTCCAACGTGTGTCCTATGTCAAAATGTAAGTCGCCCCTAAAGTGGTACACATCGCCCAGATCCTCCCAATGCCGTTACTCCTTGGCCGCCACATCCAATCAGCCTTTGGATATTTCGTGTCAGCAGGGGCACATGTCAAAGTCCGCTATAACACTCTAACACTGCCTCCTGCAAAAGGTGGCCTACGACTCGTCAACGTGCGGGCACGATCTTCTACACTCTTTGTCCATACTATATTTTTCTAATATTTTTGTTTATCTAAGAATCATTTGCCGGCCGGTGTGGCCGATCGGTTCTAGGCGCTTCAGCCAGGAACCGCGCGACCGCTACGGTCACAGGTTCGAATCCTGCCTCAGGTATGAATGTGTCCTTAGGTTAGTTAGGTTTAAGTAGTTCTAAGTTCTAGGGGACTGATGACCTCAGATGTTAAGTCCCATAGTGCTCAGAGCCATTTAATTTTTAACAACCATTTGTATATGTTTAAATGGTACCTTGAAGAACTGTTACATTGTTTATTTACAACTACTGTTAGTTTGTTCAATAAAGTTTATTTGATCCAAAAGAAAAGAGAGAAGGAAGAAGACAGATTATGTTATATTTTGTTGTATTTACTGTTTTCTACCATTTTTAACTAACAATCATTTGTATATGTTTAAAAAATAGTGGTTACCTTATGTACTAGATGGCAGTTCCAATCTCAGCGAAAGCTGCCGAACACAACCTTTTACTTTCCATTTTAATTAATGGAGTTGCAAACTGCTAGTAAAAATTGCTTATACGAAACCTGAAGAATGCCTTTACAATACATCTTCGTGCAATTTCGACTTAGTAAATCGTGGTAATATCATGGATGTCTGCCTTGCAAATGCCAAGGTGCTTCACTGTAAAATAGTTTCTGAAAAGATTCAGACCGACTGTCAACCATACGAATTTGAACTTTGTGCGTCATATAGATCTAACATGTCAGGAGGTGGTTTATGAAGTGAACATGTTGATTAATATAGTTCCTCTCTTCTAAATTTAGCAATAGCATTTAACTGTAGACGTTTTCTGACACCGGCGTTATCAAATCCGTTCCGTTCGCTGAAACCTCAAAGACAATAACATTTGTCTCGTTTAAATCTGATGACCTTAACTATCGCTTCCGATTCAACATTAAATACGTCATGTTCCATACATGGAACTCCAAATTCGCGGTGTTCCTCCATTGCTACAGAGCTTGCATTGCAAGGTATTCACACAGTTTATAGCATAGATTTACCATAAGAAATGAAACAAAAACTGTAATACACTTTACACCACAGACGCTCGATCTGGCTTGACGAAAAGATCCGAATACTGACCAAAAGTTGCACAAATAATTGACTTTGAAAGCAAAAGAAACAGGTGTAAAGCACTTTTAAATTCATCGAATGAAGTGAGGTGGTTTAATTTCGTCCCAGTATATGAAATTAATTTCGGGCCATACTCAGCTGTTGCCGATTAATGTAATACAGTACCCTACTACTAATCAGGGCGCCTGTCTCCGTTACTGTAGAACGCGAATGGAAATCATAGACATTTTCTGTGGAGCAAAAATTAATAATAATAAAGCGTTTAAAGTATCAAAAGCGATGAGCGGTAGCAGGCGCTTTCGAATAAGAACAGGGAGGGCAGCGCCGCTGCTGTCTCCACGGCCGCTGATAGTAGCCAGCAAATGGATCCCGGGGCTTTGCTGCATATGGCGTCCAGAGAAAGACAGTCTGCAAGAAATCTGCCGCAAAATGGTTGTTGTTGTGGTCTTCAGTCCTGAGACTGGTTTGATGCAGCCCTCCATGCTACTCTATCCTGTGCAAGCTTGTTCATCTCCCAGTACGTACTGCAGCCTACATCCTTCTGAACCTGCTTAGTGTATTCATCTCTTGGTCTCCCTCTACAATTTTTACCCTCCACGCTGCCCTCCAATACTAAATTGGTGATCCCTTGATGCCTCAGAACATGTCCTACCTGCCGGTCCCTTCTCCTTGTCAAGTTGTGCCACAAACTTCTCTTCTCCCCAATCCTATTCAATACCTCCTCATTAGTTATGTGGTCTACCCATTTAATCTTCAGCGTTCTTCTGTAGCACCACATTTCGAAAGCTTCTATTATCTTCTTGTCCAAACTATTTATCATCCATGTTTCACTTCCATACGTGGCTGCACTCCATAGAAATACTTTCAGAAACGACTTCCCGACACTGAAATCTATACTCGATGTTAACAAATTTCTCTTCTTCAGAAACGATTCCCTTGCCATTGTCAGTCTACATTTTATATACTCTCTACTTCGACCATCATCAGTTATTTTGCTCCCAAAATAGCAAAACTTCTTTTCTACTTTAAGTGTCTCATTTCCAAATCTAATTCCCTCAGCATCACCCAACATAATTCGGCTACATTCCATTATCCTCGTTTTGCTTTTGTTGATGTTCATCTTATATCCTCCCTTCAGGACACTGTCCATTCCGTTCAACTGCTCTTCTAAGTCTTTTGCTGTCTCTGACAGAATTACAATGTCATCGGCAAACCTTAAAGTTTTTATTTCTTCTCCATGGATTTTAATACCTAGTCCGAATTTTTCTTTTCTTTCTTTTACTGCTTGTTCAATATACAGATTGAATAACATCGGGGAGAGGCTACAAACCTGTCTCACTCCCTTCCCAACCCCTGCTTCCCTTTCATGTCCCTCGATTTTTTTAACTGCCACTTGAATTCCGTTAAAATTGTAAATAGTCTTTCGCTCCCTGTATTTTACCCCTACCACCTACAGGATTTGAAAGAGAGTATTCCAGCCAACATTATCAAAAGCTTTCTCTAAGCCTACAAATGCTAGAAACGTAGGTTTGCCTTTTCTGAATCTATTTTCTAAGATAAGTCGTAGGGTCAGTATTGCCTCACGTGTTCCCATATTTTTACGAAATTCAAACTCATCTTCCCCGAGGTCAACTTCTACCAGTTTTTCCATTCTTCTGTAAAGAATTCGCGTTAGTATTTTGCAGCCGTGAATTATTAAGCTGATAGACCGCATCTCGTGGTCGTGCGGTAGCGTTCTCTCTTCCCACGCCTGGGCTCCCGGGTTCGATTTTCGGCGGGGTCATGGATTTTCTCTGTCTCGTGATGGCTGGGTGTTGTGTGCTGTCCTTAGGTTAGTTAGGTTTAAGTAGTTCTATGTTCTAGGGGACTCATGACCATAGATGTCAAGTCCCATAGTGCTCAGAGCCATTTTTTTTTATCAAGCTGATAGTTCGGTAATTTTCACATCTGTCAACGCCTGCTTTCTTTGGGATTGGAATTATTATATTCTTCTTGACGTCTGAGGGTATCTCGCCTGTCTGATACATTTTGCTGACCAGACGGTAGAGTTTTGTCAGGACTGGCTCGCCCAAGGCTGTCAGTAGTTCTAATGGAATATTGTCTACTCCCGGGGCCTTGTTTCGACTTAGGTCTTTCAGTACTCTATCAAACTCTTCACGCATTATCATATCCCCCACTTCATCTTCATCTACATCCTCTTCCCTTTCTATAACACTGCCCTCAAGTACATCGCCCTTGTATAGTCCCTCTATATCCTCCTTCCGCCTTTCTGCTTTCCCTTCTTCGCTCAGAACTGGGTTTCCATCTAAGCTCATGATATTCATGGAAGTAGTTCTCTTTTCTACAAAGGTCTCTTAGCCATTTTGCACTTCCTATCCATCTCATTTTTGAGACGTTTGTATTCCTTTTTGCCTGCTTCATTTATTGCATTTTTATATTTTCTCCTTCCATCAGTTAAATTCAGTATTTCTTCGGTCATCTAAGGATTTGTACTAGCCCTCGTCTTTTTACCTACTTGATCCTCTGCTGCGTTCACTACTTCATACCTCAAAGCTACCCATTCTTCTTCTAGTGTATTGCTTTCCCCCATTCCTGTCAATTGTTCCCTTATTCTCTCCCTGAAACTCTGTACAACCTCTGGTTCTTTCAGTTTATCCATATCCCAGCTTCTTAAATCCCCAACTTTTTGCAGTTTCTCCAGTTTTAATTGACAGTTCGTAACCAATAGATTGTGGTCAGAGTCCACATGTGCCTCAGGAAATGTCTTACAATTTAAAACCTGATTCCTAAATCTCTGTCTTACCATTTTGTAATCTATCTGAAACCTGTCAATATCTCCAGGCTTCTTCCATGTATACAACTTTCTTTTATGACTCTTGAACCAGGTGTTAGCTATGATTAAGTTTTGCTCTGTGCAAAATTCTACCAGGCGGCTTCCTCTTTCATTTCTTACCCCCAATCCATATTCACCTACTACGTTTCCTTCTCTTCCTTTTCCTACTATCGAATTCCAGTCACCCATGACTATTAAATTTTCATCTCCTTTCACTATCTGAATGATTTCTTTTATCTCATCATACATTTCTTCAATTTCTTCATCATCTGGAGAGCCAGTTGGCATATAAACTTGTACTACTGTCGTAGGCATGGGCTTCGTGTCTATCTTGTCCACAATAATGCGTTAACTATATTGTTTGTAGTAGCTTACCCGAACTCCTATTTTTTTATTGATTATTAAACCTACTCCTGCATTACCCCTATTTAATTTTGTATTTATAACCCTGTATTCACCTGACTAAAAGTCTTGTTCCTCCTGCCACCGAAATTCGCTATTTCCCACTATATCTAACTTTAACCTATTCATTTCCCTTTTTAAATTTTCTAATCTACGTGTCCGATTAAGGAATCTGACATTCCACGCTCCGATCCGTAGAACGCCAGTTTTCTAGTTCCTGGTAACGACGTCCTCTTGAGTAGTCCACGCTTGCGATCCGAATGGGAGACTACTTTACCTCCGGAATATTTTACCCAAAAGGACGTCATCATCATTGATCGATACAGTAAAGCTGCATGCCCTAGGGAAAAATTACGGCCGTAGTTCCCCCTTGCTTTCAGACGTTGGCAGTACCAGCAGAGCAAGGCCGTTTTCGTTAGTGTTACAAGGCCACATTAGTCAATCATCCAGGCCGGCCGCGGTGGTCTCGCGGTTCTAGGCGCGCAGTCCGGAGCCGTGCGACTGCTACGGTCGCAGGTTCGAATCCTGCCTCGGGCATGGATGTGTGTGATGTCCTTAGGTTAGTTAGGTTTAAGTAGTTCTAAGTTGTAGGGGGCTAATGACCACAGCAGTTGAGTCCCATAGTGCTCAGAGCCATTTGAACCATTTTGTCAATCATCCAGACTGTTACCCCTGCAACTACTGATAAGGCTGCTGCCTCTCTTCAGGAACCATTTTTTGTGCCAGCTGGTCTCGATTCACAGACATTGTAGACAGAAACAACACACACCTCAGCTTTTTTAACTCATTTTGTTCGCTTTCGTTGCATCTGCTTGGGGCGGATGTCGTAAGACACCCGTTTAAATTCGTTGTTGATTGATTAACTCAGTTTTGTTATTAAAGAGTTCGGCTAAGCCTTTGACCTTCTTTTATCCCGTTTTGCTCTCTTTTGTTCGTTGTATATGTTCGGGGCGGTCGTCTCATGACATCCGTTCAGGTTGTTCGTTGATCCGTTCACTCAATTTGTTTATTACAGAGGGTAGCTAATCCTCTGATCGAACATGCTGAGATACCGTGCCCGCAGCTCACCGAACTCGCTGAGCTTCCATGCCGGCACCGCTGCGCCACGGGCGTAAACAGTCTAGGTTTGTGTAACATGGGACAACACATCCTCCAGGAAGTGCCGCAGTCTACGGTGTTGCCCGATTGTTCAGATAGTCGGACTTACCGAATTAGCTAGTTGCTCAATTTATTTGTTCCATTTCGCGATCGGTGCGGATTTAGCCTCTGCAGCGGCCGGACGCCGGTCGAGTTTTATGTCAAACAGTGTACGTAAGCATCCTATCTTATCACCTGTATCCATTTATATCAATTGAGCATTCCGACAGACTTGGGAATTTCCAGTAGGACAATGCTGCTCCCCATGCGTCCAGAATTGATACAGAGAAGCTCCAGGAACACTGTGCTTTGCTTTTAACACTTCCGCTGACCATCAGACTCCCCAGACATGAACGTCATTGAGCGTATCTGGGATGCCTTGCAACGTGCTGCTCGGAAGAGATCTCCATCCCGTCGTACCCGTACTGATTTTAATTATAGCTCTGCAGGATGCATGGTGTCAATTCCCTCCAGCAGTACTTCAGACATTGGTGGAGTTCATGCCATATCTTGTTGCAACACTTCGGCGTGCTCGCGGGGACCCTACACGATATTAGGCAGGTGTATCAGCTTCTTTGGCTCTTCAGTGTTTCTTAACAATTGTACCACCTTGAACACTAGATCAAATAGTTAACATAGATGCAAATTGATTTTTAGACGCAAATTTTACGAAACGTAACTAATAAACTGCGAAACGTCTACACTTGAGTAATTCTGAACACGGATACTCCGAGATGGGCAGTTCATATGAACAGTATTTTGGTTGTATTTCAGGAGCAAAACAATGTAAATCACACTTTTATTTATCTGTAATACCAGTTTCAACCGAACTATGTCGGCTGCACATCTTAAACTAAATTGTAGAAAAGCTGGCATCATCTACGGACGGCCATTGCAAATGAGTTGTTAAGTTAGCTCTGAAGAAATTATTATTAATTTTGGAAGATGTCTATTATGGAGGGAGCTACTCAGTAAGCTCTTGGAATCTGATTCTTTTTATGGTCAAAAACAGGATCGTCAGATGCCTGAGTGTCAATGATTGTACAAATAGAGATAGACTGATTGGAAGCTATTTATTATTTAAAAGCAGATTTTCACTACAGAACTATCACAGGAAACAATGTCTCTCACATATAAGTTGGTCTTGGGAAATCCATATTCAAATGACATGTGATCAATTGACTACTCAAATTGATATTAAGAATAATTCAGTTACCACAAATACATTTTACAAGACCCGTATTCACGGGAAAAGCTAAACATGGCGAACGTCTTCGTCAAAGTAACTACAGAGCCATTAAGTATTAAACTGTCTCAGTAAAAAGTAAAGAATATGTGGAGAGTCAACAAGTTACTGTGAAATACAGTGTAAGAGAAGTTATACTTCCATAGATCGCGTTTGAATGGGCTTTATTTGGTATGACTGGAATTGTTGCGGTATCCATGGTATGAAGAAGAGATTAGACATGCACCAGAATTATTATGTGCACCAGGAGAGTTAAGGAGAAAGTCAAAGGTAAACAAACATTCACAGCAACAAATGTTACCTCCTGAAAAGCGAATGAGTTGAAACAAAATGTTAAAAATGGTTGATGACTTGGTTTTGTGTGATGTCCTTAGGTTAGTTAGGTTTAAGTAGTTCTAAGTTCGAGGGAACTGATGACTATAGATGTTAAGTCCCATAGTGCTCAGAGCCATTTTTTTTAAATTGTTTGTGAAACGACTTCAAATTGTTCATAAGGCTCCTAAACTTCACACAATACCGATATAAGTTAAATCCTAAAACTGCAGCATCAATACTGACCATTCTCGCTGCCGTCTCGGATATCGAACAGAGCCAACAGTCCCCCAACGATCTGGAATCAAGAAGGCCGTTGAAGCTTCCTGGCAGATTAAAACTGTGTGCCCGACCGAGACTCGAATTCTGGACCTCCGCTGCAGAGTGAAAATCTCATTCTGGAAACATCCCCCAGGCTGTGGTTAAGCCATGTCTCCGCAGTATCCTTTCTTTCAGGAGTGCTAGTTCTGCAAGTTTCGCAGGAGAACTTGGAAGGTAGGAGACGAGATACTGTCAGAAGTAAGGCTGTGAGGAGCGGGCGTGAGTCGTGTTCCGGTAGCTCAGATTCAGTCCGGCTTTCGCCGCCGTGCAGTGCGGACGTGTTGTTGTTTCCGCCTGCGGAGCGCGCGCGCTCGCTGTTGTTTACATTTCAGCGGCCGTCACTTACGTGTCGCTTACGTGCACTAGAGCCATGGCCAATCGTTTTCGAAAATCAACTTTACGATTCAACTTCTGCAACGGTTACGCACGACCAAAGGCCTTGGAAGTGGAACGCTTCCTACGCGACGTTGCTAAGATCCCAGCTTCCGACATCTTGGGCATCCATTTGTCCATATTAAGCAGTACTGTGTACGTGAAAGTTGTCAACGACGCGGTGTGTGAAAGAATACTTCGTGACACCAACCATGGATTACGCTTTTGCCACGCCGACGGCAATGTCGGAGCGGTCACTGTCGACCATGCCGGCTTAGGAATGCGCACCATACGAGTTTTCGAACTCCCATTCGAGCTACCGGCGGAAGACGTTATCGCGGCTTTCCGCCCCTATGGTACTGTACATGGCCACACTGCCGAACGCTGGGCGCAATTCCAAACGTACCCCGTTCTTAACGGTGTACGGCAGATCACCATCGACCTCCATCGCCACGTGCCATCCTACCTGCAAATTAGCGGGTGCCGAGCAGTTGTCATATACGACGGCCAACCCAAGACCTGTTCCGGGTGCGGAAAAGAAGGCCACCTCAGATCTGAGTGTCTTCAGCGACGGATCACCCAATTGCCAAGCGCTACCGTGGCACCTACGGCTCCGACGACGATTTTACCGATCACCTACGCATCGGCACTCTCTTCTCCTCCCACCGGCCGCCGCTCATCGGACCATGTACCGGTGACCCTTCCAGCTGCTATGGATACCGCCGGGGCCGACACGTCGCGCTCAAAGCCAGACGCTACTACGGCGCCACTACCAACAGCGACGACTTCCGACACCCACCAGCCTGAACATATGGACACCCCTTCATTTGACGTTCCCGCGACGGCCTTCCTCTCAGAGCGACGAGACTCCCTTCCGTCTTCCGACACAGAGGGACGAACCCGCAAACAACGTTCACCTAAGAGGCGCAAGAGGAGGCGTCGTACGGTCTCGGAACGAGACGGATCACCTCCCCCTGATGCTCCAGAGGCCGTCCGACACGACGAGGCCTCAGAGAACCTACACGACGATACGAATGACGACAACATGACGCCGACTGTGGATGTTTCGATGCCAACTCTACTGGCTCGCTCAGGTGCTCCTGAACCAATGGACTCCACCGATGCTACTGCCGCCGAGACGTCCTCCGCCTCTACGACCGAAGTGGAACGTACGACCATCACAACGACAGCGCCCTCAATGGTGTGGAGTGAGGACGTCGATGAGGACCCGGACCACACGCTGGGGACAGAGTTACCCCAGACGGAAGCATCGTTACGCCGCTGATAACGCCGTCAGGTGGCGCACGGCACGACTCGCCGTTGCCTCGCCCCTCTTCATCCTCCGCCGGTGGAGTTCCCCTTCACGGCGGGGGACGGCTCCAAACCTACCGAATAGCGACGATCAACACTAACACCATCAGCTCACCCGTGAAACTTCAACTGCTGCGAGAGATGATATGGGCGTCAGACGTCGATATAGCACTACTACAGGAAGTACACTTGGCCACACTTCCAGACGTCGTGGGATATAACACTTATCCTTCTCCTGGTGACCACCTGGGACGCGGCGTAGCCATCTACGCCAGAGAAGGCATTCCAGTGGCCGATATCACATACCTTCCATCTGCCAGAGGCATGGCCGTCACCGTCATGGGGACGTGTATCGTCAACATTTACGCTCCGTCGGGCTCCACCCGCAGACGCGACAGGGCACTCTTCTATTCAGAAGAAATCGCTCCTCTGTTTCTTGGACGCAGCGACCATTACTTGTTTGGGGGTGATTTTAATTGTGTCTTGCACCCTAAAGATCAAGTGCCCCACTACAACACCTGTCAAGAACTGCGTCTTGTCGTCCGAGATCTGTTGCTCCGCGACACTTGGGAAGTTCAGCACGGCGACGCCCCTGGACATACTTACCAGACGAGTCACTCCGCGAGCCGCCTGGACAGAATTTACGTCTCTCGGGAACTCACACCTGCAGTCCAAGGTGCAGAACTTTGGCCCCTGGCCTTTTCGGACCACTGTGCCTACATCTGCAACATTCTCTTCCCCAAGCAAGTGGTCTGGCGTAGTCGTGCACCGTGGAAGCTAAACACCTCCCATCTTCATGATCCCGAATGTCTTCAACGTGTCACCGAGACATGGGCCACCTGTGAACGTCGCTTACCTAAATACTGCACGACCTTGACCTGGTGGCTGGAATATGCCAAACCTGCCATTCGACGTACTTTGATTCAGTATGGAAAGGAAGTTGCTATGTGGCGCCGGCACACTACCGACTATTTCTACGCCGTTCTCCGCGACCTGGACGCCCAACCGCCCACACCCGACACCCAGAGGGAACGCAGCAGGATTAAGGCCCAAATTGTAACTTTGACACGCCGTCGACTGCAGGGGGCTATGGTGCGAACCCGATATCAAGATTCGGCGGAACAGGAACATCCGACCATGCATCATATCGCCTCCGATAGGAAACATCGGCGACAACAACTCATCACCGAGATCACAACCTGTCGCGGCCATCACGTCACTTGCCAGGCCGAAATCGTCAGTGCCTTTGTTGACCACTACCGCACAATGTACCAGGAGGAGACTACCAACAACCACGCTGAGGAGTCTGTGTTACCACACGTAACTCGCACCCTCACCAGCGACGAAACGGATGAGCTGATGGAGCCCATTCCGCGTGACGAAATCCACGATGCAATCAAAAAAGGTGCTCTGAATAAGTCACCTGGCGTCGACGGATTGCCGATAGAATTTTATCGCGCTTTCTTCACACTAATGGCGTCACGGTGGACAACGATGTTTCATGAACTGCTGACGATGGGGAACGGCGTACCGCCGTCCTTCGTCACGGGAATTATTATACCCATCCACAAACCGACACCAGGTGTGACGACAGCACATTACCGTCCCCTGACTCTGCTTAACGCAGACTGTAAAATTTTTACACGCCTCCTGGCAACGCGATGCCGCAAGGTCCTGCCTAGCATTCTATCCCCGGAACAGACAACTCCGGGCGGGTCAGTTAATGTACAAACGGCCACAGGAGAATGTCGCGATTTAATTGCACTGGCAGCGGCGTGCAGACTCCGCGCCGCAGTGGTTGCCATTGATTTTGACAGCGCATTCGACAAAGTGCGGCATCCTTTTCTGTTCTCCGTGATGAACCGAATGGGTTTTCCACCAGCCTTTATCGACGTAATCCGGCGCCTGTACGGCACCGCCGAATCGCTGATTCAGGTTAATGGCCGTGTGGCGGGACCAGTGGCGATCCGACGTTCCGTACGGCAAGGCTGCCCACTTTCGACCCTACTCTATGCCATCAGCCTGGAGCCACTCATCGGGAGTCTGACGAGCCACCTTTCTGGTCTCACTTTGCGACAGCACAGTTTTCGATGTCGTGCGTATGCGGACGACCTCCTCCTCTTGATCCGCTCACGGAGTGAAACACACACGGTACTTGATTTGATATCAACGTACGGCACTGCAGCGGGCAGTAACATGAATGTGACTAAATCCGCGGCGATGCCCATTGGACGCGGCCTCTCACACGACGACTTAGCACCTCTCCCGTGTGTACAGAAACTACGATACCTTGGTATCATTTTCACCTCCACCGTGCGCCGCTCCGCTGCCATCAATTTTCGGCGTGCTCTTCAAACCATCCGCAAGACGGTGCGACAAAATCTTCTCCGACGACTCGATTCTTTACAACGTGTCCAATACCTCAATCAACATGTGGCGTCCAGAATGGTCCACATTGCACAGGTCCTCCCGCTGCCATCAACTATTGGACGTAGCCTCCAGGCTGCCTTCGGATACTTCCTTACGGCTGGTACGCTCTTTAAGGTCCGCTACGACACGCTCACCCTTCCCCCGCGAGCGGGTGGCCTCGGTCTTGTCAATGTGCGACTCCGCGCGGCGTCCTTGTACATGTCCACCATGCACAAGCAGTGGCACGGGGGCACCTCCCTTACGCGCAGCTTGCTGGAAATTCTTGTGCCCGCGACCATAACACCACCAGTACCAGTCGGACACATCAAGCAACATCTGACGCACATTTCTGATTTCATCGTCGACTTCAGTTATGCTCACACACACTTACCGACCACGCGTTCTCCTCCACCTAAAGATTTTTACACCCCACTCCTTCGTTCCATATCCAGCAACAATATCGAACTGCGACATCCGTCCACGCGGTGGCCCACGGTTTGGCGTCACATCCACCAGCCTTTTCTTCCCTCCAAAGTCCGGACAACATGGTACCAGGTCGCAAATGAAAAATTCGCCACAAATCATCGTCTTCACGCCATAGGACTAAAGGACTCTCCACTCTGCTCCATGTGCCACCTCATGGATGACGATGTCCATCAACTGACTTGTGCTGCCACCAGTGACGTCTGGAAACTTGCCCGACAGTTCGTTGCCCGTTACCTCCGTGTTCCGCCGGACTCGATTGACCCATGGACTTTTATCCATCCTGAGAATACTTATTTCCCCGCCATCAAAAATCATGCGATTGTATGGGTCAAGGGATGGACCATCACCTACATGTATAATGATGGCGACAAATCACGCCTTGATTTCTGGCAGTACTTACAAACCGCCCACAGCGAAGTCGAACAGCGACCGCGCTACCGCGCTTTCTTCGTTAATTACCTACACGCGATCTTTACGTCACCCCCGCTCATTTGGATGGTACCACACGCCGACAGCACTCCCGCCCCCCCTGCTGACATCTGAGACCCCTCGCGCTGCTTTCTACATTGTAACCCATAGTGGAGTAGGCGCATGGACACACGCCTCCTTTCTTTTATGCACTACACCAGATAAACACTGGCTTTTCCCTCACTCCACTGTAAATTGCTTTACACCTCTTAGCTTCCATCAGTATTATTAGTTTTTTTTCCTACACCTTGTTCATACTAAAAAAAGCTTGCTCACCTTATACGAATATCATGTCTTGTGTTATTTTCGCCGGAAGGATGGCATTTTTCTTGTATTTAAGTTTGTACCAATAAAGATCTTTTGTTCATTTACCCTGTTCCTGGTGAAGAAAAAAAATAATAAAAATAATAAAATAAAACAACCATAAATAACAAAGCTTGTTTGAGGGAGTGATTCAGGGACGGGACGGGGGAGACATTGCGGCCAGGCCTCGGGTTCCGACCCCTGCCCGCCTTGTCTCCACCTACTCATAACTGAACACTCTTTCATTAAAAAAAAAAAAGAGTGGTAAAAAAAAGAAAAAAAAAGTTGGTAGAAAAAAAAAGTGGTAGAGCACTGGTGTAGTAAACCAGGGGTCGTAAGTTCCATCCTCACAGGAGGAAGACGAATTTTGGAAATCAGTTTCGCGTCGTGGCCGTATAGCAAACAGTATCTGTGATGACGAACAATTAGCGACAGGCGTTTTATTAAGAATTACTCTCAGATGTGATTAAGGCGAATGGCGCAGATAAAGCATTTGCCAAACGGTACAGCATAAGGTGGGACGAGGCAGTCTGAATTACATTTTATAGATGTATTTCTCACATAAAAAAAAGATGGTATAGCAATTGCCCGCGAAAGGCAAAGGTACCGAGTTCGAGTCTCGGTCGGGCACACAGTTTTAATCTGCCAGGAAGTTTCATGTCAGCGCACACTCCGCTGCAGAGTGAAAGTCTCATTCAAGAAGGCTATTGTTCTCCGGCGCTCTCCGAAACAGGATCCTCTCTCTGCGATCTCTGAACCCGAATGTTGTTTGTACTGCCCTCTGGACGCGAATGTACGCTACTTCTTCTTTTTATAACCCCCGCCTTTCCACAGAAAGAATTTGTCCAAAAATTTGCGTCAGCTACTCAGAGCTCGTGCATACTTTTTTGATCTAACGCAAGAGAAAAAATTTTTCACACGAGTCCCCACTTCTCGTCTCATGACCTCAATAAGATGTACGCTACATATTAGTGGCCAATGAGAGCTCTACTTTAGCGTTAGCCTATATTCCATGATCAAACGCTTGTTTCTCTCCCATCGTCCTGAATATTTTTCGAAAGCGACTTAATTCTTACCACGGTTTTGGTAAACAACTTTGGTATCGTTTGTCTGCCGTTAGTTTATGTTTGTCTGCCGTCTGCTGTTAGTTTATGAGGAGCATTAAAATAGCTACCCAAATTCTGTTACAATGAGCTGATCATGACGGTCACAGTAAATGTATCTGTTCAGTTCACACTGAAATTACTGGTAGAAACCAATGTTAACTGACTATTGATTGCATCAGTCGGATGTCTCTGTCAAAGTAGAAGTAGTGGACAAACGCCAGCATGTTCCCCCGTTCCTTTTATAAATCTATATCTTTGTCGTCTGTTGTCCGATTTTGTTTTTCATATTAATGGTTCAAATGGCTCTGAGCACTATGGGACTCAACTGCTGTGGTTATCAGTCCCCTAGATCTTAGAACTCCTTAAACCTAACTAACCTAAGGACATCACACACATCCATGCCCGAGGCAGGATTCGAACCAGCGACCGTAGCAGACGCACGGTTCCGGACTGCGCGCCTAGAACCGCGAGACCACCGCGGCTGGCATTTTAATGGGATATGAAAGATAGTGAGGAGTATGGACCTAGATTATCATTTGTGAAGCATGCAAACCTAAAGAAACCCATGGCACTCTTTCTTCCAAGAGGTTTGTTGTTTTTGAAAACATTTAGAAAGTCGCATACGCCAATGGACAGTTTATAATAGCAAAAATACGTGAGAGGGATCTGACACATCCAATCACACTGAAGTCCTGAAAAGAAACAACGTGCCGGAACTACCTTTGTAATGGAAAGTTAGTACAGGCATTTTTTCTTACATGTGTTACTATTTTTTCTCGCCTCGCGCGCTCAAAATCATGTCCGATTTAAAGAAAACGTCTTAACAGTTAATCAGTCTATGCTACTTAAATAGCGACGAACCATTAATATATCTATAACAATCATAATTCAGTTACGCGAGAAAAACATCTCCAAACACAGTTCAGAATAAATATAAAATCAGTTCACCTCGTCTGGTTTCATTAAATTGGTGAACTGGCCAAGGATTGGCCCAGTGGAAACGAAATGAAATCACTAGATGTTACTACAAAAAGAAAACTGCTATTCATGTAATCATTTTAATAAACCCGCATCACAAAAAGATTATTAAGCAGGCAACAACAAAGTGAACGATGAAACTGAAAAGCATGTACAAGAAACAAGTAAAACAATGATTCCTAAAAGGTCATTGTGAGACTACAGGTACAGTAAAAGATGTTCATCTACTCATTGTTACATACCGAAGATAATTTACAAAGTAAATTAACGTGCATACAACAAAATTTATAGAAGTACTTTATACACAAGTACCGATCAGGAACATTTAAAAAACAATGATAAAATATTGTGCATAACACAGAGTAACTACAAACATACAAGAAAGTAGGATCATGTAAAACAAACTACAGTACGTATAATCATATAAAACAATCTGAACTTGTAACGAGGTAACAAATATGCAACAAAAAATGGCCAATGAAAATAAAAAGAGACGTAATAATTCTTTAGAGGTCATATTGTGAGGACAAGAAGTATCAATACATTCGTGTACTCAGGGTCTCATACTGAAGCTAATTGGCGGTGGAATTGTGCTCATCAAAAAGTTAGAGAAACCCTGAACATACAAGATCAATAATATACAACAAAAATAATGATAGTAAACTGTGTGCAAAATAGTTAACAACAAATCTAAAAGTAAAAAAGTGGTCTAAGTCAAGTTAAAAAGTGGACAGCGAAGCAGAGACTGCTTGTAGGCCACCTTAAGATTCACCACCCTGTGCAGTTTAGCAAGAAAACATTAGAGAAAAGAGACGTGACATAGTCACAAGAAAAGCACAATTACAGATGCATACAATCTAACATAATGAAGCAGAAACACAGACTTTGCAAGCAACATTAACACATGATCGCATGTTCATCGTGCTAAATTGATCTATTACACTTAACTGTTCCCTTATACCAGGCGGTGGGAGAGATTCAGTGGAGCAACTGGAGGTTAACTTGTTCAATAGATGACTTGGAGGAATATTTAGGAGGGTTTTTTGTGACTGCATCTCGGTGCTGATGGGCTATTGGTCAGCGGTGAGAGCGATCAGCTTCACCTCTCACGTTGTACCTCTAGCCAACTAGTTCACCTCGTCTGCCATCTAGCAAGCGACACCAGTGTATCGGAATAGGGTGTGTGTCGACAGGCACATGTGATATGTCATCCGCCATGATTTCAGCTCAGAAATGCCTATGACGGGCACGAGGAAGATGTCGTCTCCCTGTGAACAGGTTAGTGTCGGAGACTAATGGACCAACATTAATCTTTATACTTGTATCAGAATTCTTATGACCCTGCATGTACCACTTGAGTCGCGCCTACAGCTACCAATCTAGTTTGTAGGTAGATGCAAAATGAGGTGTGAAGCATCACCCTGAGTGATGAGTACACAACCACAGCTCTTAAAGGTGTGCTGTTTGGCTAATAGATTGCCCCGCATCTCGGTGAGTGTCCTGGGACATATGCATTGCATCCGCCCATGAGTCAGTCACACAGAGGTTTCCGGATCGTCCAGCTGTTCTTAAAATCGTCAGGTGCCACGCTTCTGGCAATGACGCAGATGCTGGCGAGGGTAAATAGTTTCCCTATGAAAAGAGCAGACAATAGTCCTCTCTCTCTCTCTCTCTCTCTCTCTCTCTCTCTCTCTCTCTCTCTCTCTGTCTGTCTCTCTTCCCAGCGAAAGTGTGACGTCTGGTGGCATGGTCATTTCAGTCGCCGGCCAGCTGGACCACCTTCATGGACCGCATGCAAGGTCGCCCCAGCTCATGCTCGTCGACCAAGGAAACAGAGAAAGGCGTTCTCGACCCACATTACTGTTTCATTCGCTTCGTCTGTTCCTGCTTAACACAAAAAATCAATCCTATTAACACATACATAAACATAGAAAAATACAGAATTCTTTTATTTGTAATTTTCCCCTGTGAACGTTATAAAACAATTTTCGCACCTATCTTAACTAACGAAATTCAATACAAATTAACTTCGCAAATAAAACCACATTAATGTCGTAAATAACTGTAAATCTGTACAGTAACTGTTATCCCGTACATCATTTATTTTAGACACACGATACAAGCAAAATTATCACACATCATTCACTCAAATTACATTCGTAGCTCACATGTTCCTGCAGTTATTGTACATCTACCTGCTATCTTATTACGGTCTATAAACTACAACACTGTTTTTCAACCTGTGGGTCATGAAGCCCATAGGGGGGTTGCAAAGTCTTGCTAGGACTGGGAAGAAGGGGGGGGGGGGGCAGGGGTTCAGGGTCAGAGGTGTAACTTCAATTGAATAACTTTAACGGTGCACCCGGAATCTGCAGCATGGCATCATGGCATATGTTTCGTGACGATCATCTGCTATGGTGTCCAGTAGCTGAGTGGTCAGTGTTACCTTGCGCGTCGATCGGACAGGTCGTAGTTAACTTCCGCCTGTGCCGCAGCGCCGCTTGTGTGGAAGTTATTCAGTCTTGTTAGTGTTTCGGCCTGAGTCATAACGTAGTTGCGTAGCGGAGTTTGTTGTTTTTCTCTCGGCGGTGGTGTTTTGTGCCTGCGCCATGGTGCCTGTGAAGTCTCCTAAGTCTGTTCCTGGTCGAGCTACTGTTCGTTGCACTTTTGACAAGAGTACGCGTCGTGTTCAGCCCGGCTATTTAGAAATTCACGATTGTTTGGCTAATGTTATCCGTGTTACACCTGATCACGTAGATACTGCTTACAAGGAGAACGGCTTCTCTCTCCGGTGGGATCTAAAGTGTTGTTTACGAAGTAGAAAAATGTGGCACTCGAGTATACTTCGATTAGAGTTTATAGCCTTCCTCCTGAAGCGGTCGCCCGCATCTCGTGGTCGTGCGGTAGCGTTCTCGCTTCCCACGTCCGGGTTCCCGGGTTCGATTCCCGGCGGGATCAGGGATTTTCTCTGCCTCGTGATGGCTGGGTGGTGTGTGATGTTCTTAGGTTAGTTAGGTTTAAGTAGTTCTATGTTCGAGGGGACTGATGACGATAGATGTTAAGTCCCATAGTGCTCAAAGCCATTTGAACCATCCTGAAGCGGTCGACTCATTTCTTAAAACAGCATTGCTTCCGTTTGGAGTAATACGGATTATCCGATGAGAACGCTGGTCAGCACAACATCGCTTCCAGTGTTATAATGGTACCCGGACTGTGGGCCGGCCGCGGTGGTCTCGCGGTTCTAGGCACGCACACCGGAACCGTACGACTGCTACGGTCGCAGGTTCGAATCCTGCCTCGGGCATGGATGTGTGTGATGTCCTTGGGTTAGTAAGGTTTAAGTAGTTCTAAGTTCTAGGGGACTAATGACCACAGCAGTTGAGTCCCATAGTGCTCAGAGCCATTTGAACCATTTGAACCGGACTGTGGACATGTGCGTTAAAAAGAATATTCCTTCGCACTTAACTGTTTGTGTTTACCGGATCCATGTTACGTATGCAGGGCAAGAAGGAACCGGTTTTCTCTGTAACGAAAGCGGTCATCTCAGTTCCGAATGTCCGCGTCGTACTACTGTTTTGACGTCGTCTTATCAAAAACATCTTGCTTTAAGATTAGCAGACATGGTGTCTTCACAGTCTACTGACGGTCAGTCCCCAGCTTTAAGTGATGTTGGGACAACATTACCACCTACTCCTCGCGAATTTCCATCGTTACCAGCGCGTCCCAGTGCTGCCTCTGCCCATGAGGGGACGACGGCTCCTGCAGCGCAAGTCAAACGCCGGCGGGCTGAGGACGGTACAGATTACGAGAGCGTTCCTCTCGTCTCGTTCTTCTAATACGGCGTTGACAGAGGGTGCTCCTTTTGGCGTTAATGACTTGTCCACTGATGTTAATTGTGATTCAAGTATTACCAGAGATGATGTATCTGCTTCTGTTGAGGTTCAAATGTGTGTTATATTTGCGTCCCCCTCTTCACCTGTAGACGCGACAGTTTCCGTGAGTTCAGATGTTCCCGCAGAGACGTTGCCTACTGGCCTGTCTTTACGGTGTTCCAGTGAAATACCACCACTTCTCCACGCTGATACGGTGGGGCAACGGAACTCTACGGGTTCTCATCCTGATGATCAGGTGATTCAATCCGACACCGGCACTGCATTACCTGTCTCTTCTGTTCGTGCTGTTGCTGTAATTCCTCCGGAGTTGTGCTCCCCGATTTTCGATGAGTGCAATGGAGATGGCTCCTCTATCAAATCGGAGCTTGACGTGCCCCCAACCTCTCCATATCAAGAGTATCTTTTTTACGGAGTGGTGTAAAACAGCGTTTTCAACCTCCACGTGCAGCGGCGTGGCGTAAAATGAAAAACGATGATTCCTCGCTTCCGGTTGGGAGGATTAGAATTATACCTTCTTTCCACAGCCTCCGAACGTTGAGGGGAGATGGACGTGATGAGTTCATTTTCCTGAATGTTGTTTCATTGACCTTGCATGTGCTAAAGGATGCAGGCATATACATTCCTAACCCTCAATGTTAATAGGATATGTTCGCAATTACAGCTTGCTGCGTTACGCAAGTTTATTTACGATTCCCAAGCTGTTATCGTGTATTTCCAAGAGGTGTTTATTTGATGTGTTTTGTCTTCCTGGATGTTTTCCAATGTCGCGCCTGAAAATTCTACCGGTATGGTTTTGCTTTATCGAGATGGAATCCCACGGACTTCGAAACGCTAGATGATGGTTGCGGTATGGGCAGTAGTTTTGATGACTTCACCTTAATTTTTCTTTACGCTCAGTCCAGATCCTGTCGTTCATACGACTGCGAGCGATTTTATAAGGAAGAAGTTGTTTATTTACTCCGACGGACTCCGCACAAGGTTTTGTTGGGGGCCATTTTAACTGCGTATTACGTCTTGTAGATCATACCCCCAGTTATACATATTGTCGTGCACTTAATGATACGGTGATGTCTTTTCATCTCCAAGATGCTTGGGTTTGCAGATGTCCCACATCGGTGCGGTTTACGTTTTTTATAGCTACTTCAAGCAGCCAATTGGACAGTTTTTATTTATCTACCCCCATCTGTAGTCAGCTTATATCGACTAATGTAATTCCTGCCAGATTCACTGATCACTGTGCTGTTTCAATGACTTTTGACCACGTCCCGCAGCGGGCCCATATTTCACTCCATTTATGGAATCTAAACACTCTTCATCTCTAGGAACCCTCTCTGGAAAGTATTCTCGCAGACGTATGGCGGCGGACAATCCAGTCCCAGGCGGGTTATCCCTCAATTCTAGAATGGTGCCTTTGCTAAACCTTGGATTCGAAATACACTCAAGCATTTTAGCGTTGAAAAGTCGTCTGAAAGACGGCGAACTAGGGAGTTTTATTATGCTGTCCTTCGCGATCTTTACGATAATGCTCGTGATGCCCCCTTGAGAGTTGTAGACGTCCACCGTGTGAAGGCAAACCTTCTACAACTGAAACGTAGGCAAATGGATGGTGTCCGCTTGCGTTCGCAGCCTCGTTCAATCGCACAGGATAAGTTGGCCTCTCTCTATCATATTCTTCGGCTTCACAAACGATCTCAAAGGACATGTCACACTACCATTCGTTCTCTAGGTGTGCGTGAGTCGTCCTCTCAATCTGATGCGTGAACTGTACCAGTACTTTTCCGAACTTTATACTGAGGTGGATTTGTACGGTCTACCGTCTGTTGATTTTACCTCCCTTCTTGATAGTGTTGTTACGCCAGCTCTCCAGAAAGAGTTTCTCTCTGTATTCTATCGCGATGATATACTTGATATTGTGGCTCGTTCTCCCTCCCACAAATCGCCTGGCCCCGATGGCCTTCCCAAAGATTTTTATATTCGATTTTGGCCCCTGATAGGAGATACGATATGTTCTGTGGTGAATGAAGTACTCCACGCAGGTCTTATTCCACCCAGCTTCAAGGTTGCTAAAATTACCCTGATCCCCAAGAAGCCGTGACGTTTGCATGTGGATCAGGTCCACCCGATAACTACATCTACATGACTACTCTGCAATTCACATTTAAGTGCTTGGCAGAGGGTTCATCGAACCACAATCATACTATCTCTCTACTATTCCACTCCCGAACAGCGAGCGGGAAAAACGAACACCTAAACCTTTCTGTTCGAGCTCTGATTTCTCTTATTTTATTTTGATGATCATTCCTACCTATGTAGGTTGGGCTCAACAAAATATTTTCGCATTCGGAAGAGAAAGTTGGTGACTGAAATTTCGTAAAAAGGTCTCGCCGCGACGAAAAACGTCTATGCTGTAATGACTTCCATCCCAACTCGTGTATCATATCTGCCACACTCTCTCCCCTATAACGCGATAATACAAAACGAGCTGCCCTTCTTTGCACCCTCTCGATGTCCTCCGTCAATCCCACCTGGTAAGGATCCCACACCGCGCAGCAATATTCTAACAGAGGACGAACGAGTGTAGTGTAAGCTGTCTCTTTAGTGGACTTGTTGCATCTTCTAAGTGTCCTGCCAATGAAACGCAACCTTTGGCTCGCCTTCCCGACAATATTATCTATGTGGTCCTTCCAACTGAAGTTGTTTGTAATTTTAACACCCAGGTACTTAGTTGAATTGACAGCCTTGAGAATTGTACTATTTATCGAGTAATCGAATTCCAACGGATTTCTTTTGGAACTCATGTGGATCATCTCACACTTTTCGTTATTTAGCGTCAACTGCCACCTGACACACCATACAGCAATCTTTTCTAAATCGCTTTGCAGCTGATACTGGTCTTCGGATGACCTTACTAGACGGTAAATTACAGCATCATCTGCGAACAACCTAAGAGAACTGCTCAGATTGTCACCCAGGTCATTTATATAGATCAGGAACAGTAGAGGTCCCAGGACGCTTCCCTGGGGAACACCTGATATCACTTCAGTTTTACTCGATGATTTGCCGTCTATTACTACGAACTGCGACCTTCCTGACAGGAAATCACGAATCCAGTCGCACAACTGAGACGATACCCCATAGCTCCGCAGCTTGATTAGAAGTCGCTTGTGAGGAACGGTGTCAAAAGCTTTCCGGAAATCTAGAAATACGGAATCAACTTGAGATCCCCTGTCGATAGCGGCTACGATTATAAAATAGTGGCGCGAGCGGTATATAGCAGACTATCCGTGTTGTTGGCTACCATCATCGCGAGTCATCAAAGTTGTCTTCCAGGTCGGACTCTCCTTACTACCGTTTCTGAATGTCGTGATCTAATTTCGATTGCTTCCACCAATTCCGTGCCATGCGCTTTTCTTTTCATTGATTTTCGCCAAGCGTTCGACCACGTTAAGCATGGATTTCTCATGCGAGTATTGACGAGTATTGACGACGGTTGGTTTTAACAATGCTGCACGACGGTTGTTTAGCTCTCTAATTACTGGTATTCGGGCGTCCATTGGCGTAAATGGCCGTCTTACTTCACCCATCGTAGTGTGTCAGGGCGTCCTTCAAGGGAGACAATTATCTATGTCACTCTACGTTCTGTTTCTTGAACCCTTATTGAGATCTATAGCTGCTGGTTTATGTGGCTGGTCGCTGTTGGGATAAAGGTTTACCGTTAGTGCATATGCTGATGACGTTATGGTTCTTCTCCGTACCCCTGATGATATACCACAGATGAAGGAAGTTTTGGATGCTTTTTGTCGGGTTACGGGAGCGCGGGTTAATAACCAGAAATGTCACTTACTCAGTTTCCGAGGATTTGACGCTGTTGAAATTCCATCGGCTTTGAAGGTCAGCCGACTTCGATCGTTAGGTGTTATAATTGACAGTTGTCAGCTAAAGATGGCTACGATAAACTGGAAGTCTGTTGCGGATAAGAGTCAGGGAGCAATCAATGAACACGAGCGTCGCTCTCTCTCACTTCTTCATAAGGTCCGGGCCATGGAACCCTGTGTGTTCAGTAAGGCTTATGTTGTTGCACGAATCTTTCCACTCACTGAGATGACGTACCGCAAGTTACAAAGTTTAACTGGCTATGTTTACCTGCCGCAACTCTATATTTCACGTGCGTTAAGGGGTAATGGCGCATCACCGTGTGCTGGGAGGTTTGGGCCTCCCTGACATTCGAGTTAAGGCTTCTACCTTATTCATCCGTCGCACAGTTTTAACATGTCTCCGCGCCTCCCAGTCACTTACAGCTCGCCTTTATGACTGTATCCGACCGGCGAGTAGATATTGGTAGGATTAGTTATAACCTAAGGCCCGTTAAGGAATTTTTTCTTGAAGTCAGTTTTTTAGAAGTAAATATTCTTTCCCAAGCGAATCTTTCCCTAAAAATGCTGTTATGCCGCTGGCCAATTCCTCATAGCATTCCCTCTGTGGAAGCCCTGTCACCAGAAACGAATTGGAGGATTGTTTTGTCTAACGTTAGCCTCCCGACTTTGCCGATGGAAGTGGCGTCCTCGTGGTACCAAGTTGTTCATGATATTGTACCTGCCAACGTGCGTATTTTTCGTATTGGCCTCAGTGTTACGGATCACTGAAATCGCTGCCATGAAACTGATACGCTATATCATCGGTTGATCTGCGGTCATGGCCATCGGAGGTGGCTTCCCCGATTCAACCTTCTTTCTCCGATCGAAGAACAATGCCATCATGTGGCTTGTTGGACATTATGTCCACTACGTGATGGTGAGTGGGTATGACGCAGATCCGAGTGCCTTTTCCCAATATATGACCACAGCCCATTGGACGTGGCTCAGGATGCCACGTTATGGAGAGTTTGTTTCTAATATGCTGTATCTCGTTTTTAATCGACAATGAGTTAAATGAGTTGAAACCCCTCCCCCCCCTTTTTGTGGGCAATCTTGTTTGGATTGAAATGTTACACCATGTAGACGGGACGGAGGTAAAAAAGGGTGGGCACGTTAAAATTAACACCATATTCTTTCATAAAGTTAAAAAAAAGTTAAAAAGTGGTCAGCGCGACAGAACGTCAATCCTAACGACCCGGGTTCGATTCCCGGCTAGGTCGGAGATTTTCTCCGCTCAGGGACTGGCTGTTGTGTTGTCCTAATTATCTTCATTTCATCCCTATCGACGCGCAAGTCGCCGAAGTGGCGTCAAATGGAAAGACTGGCACCAGGCGAACGGTCTACCCGACAGGAGGCCCTTGTCATACGGTATCAATGAGAAATCTGCAATGGTAGAAAAGTCACACGGGAGTGACAAGGTTTTGCGAAAGTAGCTCACTTTCAGAAGTGATACCTATTAGTATTAGCCAACATGAATTTAATTTTAACCTGTTGAACACTTCAAATACGCGAAGACTTACAGCGATGTGAAGTGACATTGGCTGTGGAACTCTTCCGACACCTGCGGGAATGGTGAGTAAGTCCTGTACAGACTGTATTCGCGGATTCACCCCTGAGAGATTTGCGGGGTGGGAGGAAGGGCCACATTAACTTCCGCGTGGGAAAGGCGGGGCGCGGGCAGCGTCCTGTGGAGTATCCACAACATATTTTTCGTGCTTATCATCTGCTGTGTTGAAAACATCACACGGAAAGAAAGCCATTCGTCAACGCCCAGTTAAAAGATGCTCACTTTGAAATATACAAAATGCAAGATCACAAACGTAGCTCACATGTAAGACTTTACACCACGGTTACTAGAATGCATTTCAGCAACCGTGTTTTGAACGGAACAATAGTTTGCTAGGACTGGCAGCAGTAAGAGAAGGCAGAAAGTATAGCAATTCCTACCAATCGGATCTCGGATGCTTGAACTCAGTTCAGACTAACTGACACACCGTGTGTTGAGGTTGTTTATATTTTAGTAGCTCTGTGACTTGACCGGGATTCCCACCCTCCTTTATTGTCGTCTAATTCATTTTTCATTGCTTCCGTGTAGTAAATTGTCTTTGCTGTGAAGTGGATCATTGTAACTGATTTCTAAAAGGGTTGAAAAATTTATGCTATAAATTTACTAAAATAATTTTTAATAAAATACACCAAATATTTTCGCAAATAATTAAAATGAAATCTTGTCTTCTTTTGAAACTGTACAAAAGTAAATGAAACAACCAGCCCAGTGAATGTCCGAGTACTAGGGGTTCTGTAATACAAGATAATAGTACTAAGAAAAGTTAAATATATTTTTTATTAAAATTACGTAATTTCTTGTTTAATATTGATTCTGAATTGAATATATCGTACATTGTTCTATAATAATTACGCTGTGTTAATGATGAATAAATACAAAACGTGAAAACTGTTTTCAGGATTTATAAGTAAATTCAGATGGTTCAGATCGCTCTACGCACTATGGGACTTAACATCTCAGGTCATCAGTGCCCTAGACTTAGAACTATTTAAACCTAACTAACCTATGGACGACACACACACATCCATGACCGAAGCAGGATTCGAACCTGCGACCATAGCATCATATAACTAAATCAACAAGATCCAATAAGTAACTTTGACAAACCTGAAAAAAGTTATACTTTTTCACAAATATACTATATTATGAGACCTCGCATATCGAGAATATTGCATTGTATTGTATTGTATGTTAACCGGGGGCTAGAAACGACAGAGAGGCTCCGTCCCCGCCACAGCCACAGTGTTCCACAACCCCACGACGACTACCTCGCTTCACTTCACCCCTCCGCCGCCCCACACCGAACCACTCTTTTAGGGTTGTTGTGTGATTCGGCCCCCGGTGGACTTCCCACC
Source organism: Schistocerca gregaria (assembly GCF_023897955.1). Classification (NCBI taxonomy): domain Eukaryota; kingdom Metazoa; phylum Arthropoda; class Insecta; order Orthoptera; family Acrididae; genus Schistocerca; species Schistocerca gregaria. The sequence goes on from NC_064931.1 coordinate 709,687,620, forward strand.
CCCAAGGGAACGTCTCACACCAAACGAAGGTAACCCCTAGCTTTGGGCGGTAGATTAATGGTTGTGTACGAGTACGTGGAGAACTTGTTTCTTTGCGCGGCAATCGCCGGCATAGTGCAGTTGAGACGGAATCAGGGGAACCAGCCCGCATTAGCCGAGGCAGATGGAAAACCGGCTAAAAACCATCCACAGATCGGCCAGCCCACCGGACCTCGACCCAAGTCAGCATGGCGGATTCGTGCCGGGGACCAGGCGCTCCTTCCCAGCCTGGAAAGCCGTGCGTTAGTCCACACGGCTAAGCGGGAGGGCTAGAGAGGATATACTTCGATTAAAATTACTTTGTAATTGGCTTTTCAGTAATCCGAGCACTAGGGGTGGTCGTCAGCCAATAGCAGCTACTTCTAGGGCTCCGCGTGCACTCCATGTAGCCTGCTCTGCGGACACGAGTGTTGCAGATTGACACGGTCTGCGGGTGCTGGGCGGGGCATGGCGGGAGGGAAGGGGAAGTTGCGCCAACGAAAAACCATGTCGTCAATTTTGGATCTTTGTTGCACTGCTATAAAAATATTTTTGTGCTAGTAACGCAAAATTTCATCGACTGCAAAAGTTATTACTTGGCTAGGTGTTGTACCAGTTTCTACAAAAAAAAATTGAGAAGAACATAAGTAATTTATTGCTTATAACAGTTATTATTCAGGGAGTGAACCCAACGAAAACTTTTACGGGTGACACTTAGCCAAATAAAAGCAATCTACGTTGGTAGGTCATATACTTCAGTAAAAGTACAGCAATTTCAGTTAGAAGGCTGTGCATATTTATTTATTATGCATTTATCAAATAGAGGTTCCATTTTTGAGGCACAAATCAACAAATAATTTCTAATTGAAGCTTATTTCTCCTCTTAGTCTTTATGTCCACTATTGAAGAGAACACTAAGTCACTTAGGCAGAAAACGGTGGATGGCACAAATTAATTAAAAGATTCCCTTGCCAGTTATGAATATTATTCTTTTCACTTCAGTCAGCAGACGTAATTCTTTTGCGAATTAAATTCCGTCTTAACCGTGTCATAGTATGCAACCATGCCCTTTGTCAGCTTCTGAATTCAGATCTGGAAAGTAGCATGACAGATTCTCTTCCAAAATGTGCAAGCTTTGTATCCTGCAAGGAATGTAAAAACTTACTGTCACCGACTGGCCCGTTGAAATTTCTTTGTCAATATTCTGAACGCATCTTTTGCAAAGACGTTGCTGCAAACGACGTTTTTCTGCCGTCCGGTGTAGCCGAGCGGTTCTAGGCGCTACAGTCTGGAACCGCTTGACCGCTACGGTCGCAGGTTCGAATCCTGCCTCGGGCATGGATGTGTGTGATGTTCTTAAGTTAGTTGGGTTTAAGTAGTTCTAAGTTCTATGGGACTGATGACCTCAGAAGTTAAGTCCCATAGTGCTCAGAGCCATTTTTGAGGTTTTTCGAGGGATCCTTTGATTTATCCTTGGCCGTTTCAGTTTTCTCTACTCTTCCCTAGAGGCTCTTCTTTAAAATCTTTAGGTAGTTAAATAGATCAGCGAGAAATACTAATTTAATAGCCACGCAGGGTTACAAAAGTAATTCATATATGCGGATTCTGAATCTTGGTAAGCCACCTGATTTCTGTGTCATAAATCAGATTTTGAGGGAGCGAATCCATTTCTTCACAAATGATAGCCTACAGTCCAGTTTGCAATGCTCTACCTTTAATAGAGTTTTGATCACCCCTTTAAGGACATAATTTAAATCAGAAGGTAAAACCATGACTGCCATAGCTTGTCTCTGGAGAAAGCAGTGTGTCCATGGAAAATCTGACATTATTGATTGTAATTTGGCAACGAGCCCACGTTTATTGTCAGTCATATATTTTGTTCAATCATTCTCGTAATTGCGGGTCCTTTATTACAACATGTCGTAGAAACCCTGCCCAGTAGTGTTTGCAGGAAGAGCTTTCCAAAATATTTCTTTCGATGTTACTTTCATCTGCTTCAAACTGCAGAAACACCGTGAATTACGCACACTCTGAAACATCAGTAGATTCATCAAACTGCAACACTAAACGTGGGTTCTTCTTTAGTCTTTCGCGTACATGTTCTCTAATGTCATGAGCCATATCGTTTATTCTGCGGCCAGTGGTAATATCGGAAGGTGGTACGCTTTTTAGACTGTTTGCCACATGCTTACCTAACATAATTTCAATCATTACATGTCTGTTGGAAAATGAGATTCACAGCATCTGTATACGACTTCCCTGCTTCAGCGACTTTGTAGGTAGCTAATTACGCATTCTCGTTGGCTCTGGATACCTAAAACGAGATAAAAGATATTGTTAAAACAGAAAAAGAAATACTCTAAATTTTTCTATTTTAAGTCGCTTCCCGCATGTTTTTAAGGAAGTTCTCCATTTTATGCTCGCCCTCAGCGAACCTCAAAGGCACAATAATGACATCCATACTCACTGGCGTACTCGGAAAGCTGACTGAAGCAAGTGAAAACGCTCGCCTATACGGCCGTTCACCTCTTCTCCCTCCTAAACCATGATATCACTGATACCACCGGCTGCAAAGCGCTGTGGCCATCTTGCACAGAGCACTTTATTTCTCGATCAGTATAGCATCAAAAGAAAGAAATTTAAATACGTTGCTCTTTAAATAACTGACGTAGTTTTATTATGATTCGAGGGGTTCGCCAGAACACATTATTATTTGGGTAGGGGTCTTGTACTCAAAAATGTTGGAAAACACTCCGCTATAGCATGTATAAGTGATTCTCAAGCTGTCACAATCCATTAATTACTCTGGGGAATCCAAACGCTACTTTTATTAACATCAAAGGCACACGTGATTAAACAAAACATCCAATACTCTTTGCACAAACAGCTAACCTCTGGACAAACAAACGTACAACATAGATATGTCATGAAAGTATTAACGTAATAAAATAAAATCAACTACACACAAACTGTTCCTTTCCACAGAAATTTTGATCGTTCTTCATCCGTTTGTTGTTTTATGGTCATCTTTCCCGCAGTAGTATCACATTGCCGCTTCACACCAGGAATTCGCTGACATCACCGTCAGCGCTTTCTTATCTGTGGAATTGGCGGGAAAAGGACTCAGCCTGTGCTGGATAGGATGGACGTAAGTCTTTATTTAAAGAGTCTTTATTTAAACAATGAAAGCAGTACAGATGAGACAACTGTGCATCTTACATTTTGCAGACGACACCATCAGTATTTCCTTATCTCCTAGATCATACCATGAATCATGATGTCCTGTCACGTTCGAAGCTCAAGGAGGCCTAGGGGATATCTGTCCCGCCTACCTAGCACTTCTGCAATTTGCATGAAGCACCTCCATACCGAACTCATCCCACTCCACAGCCAACTGCATGGAAAATCAGTTTCCTACCACTTGAATAGTTTTTTTTATAATAATGTGATTGCATGAACATCATCATTTGCTGTCCTGACCGAAGTGCCACCACCACCACCAGCATCTATGATCAGCTGGGACAAAGGAGGAGGCTACTGATACATATTATTATTATTTGGTATGCATTATTGTACTTAGTATTTTGCCATAATAATCACAGACGCACAGCAGCAGTGTAGCCCACATGCTATCTGACGTTGTTACATTATGTTGTAGCTTGAGCTGAGCAGCAGCAACGAGTGCATGATCTAGTGCTGAGTGAGAACAGTCAGGTCTTCTTACAGACACAGCTCACAGGATGCCTTCCCAACTTCTCGTATCTGGTATCACCTGACTGTGCTGTAGCACAATCACAGCATCCAAGTTCCATAAGAGTGCTGTTATACGTCAACACATACAATGTAACTGTCAGGGTTTCTAAGCATATGAATTTTGATCTAGCACCTGACAATGACTTTCATGCACTTATAGAGGTATAAAATGCACTATGTGCGAGCACTAAACTGCAGTATTCACGATATGAGTGGGACTGCCTCTGCAGTTTTATGGAATTTATAGATGGGAAGATGACAGGTAGATATGACTCGTGTTACACCTCTACTGATGTTAACATGTTTGGTCACAAAGTGTCAGTAGCAGATACGTATGGTGCGGCAATGCTAGAATTAACCTCATGAGACATGGAAAAATATCTAAAGCATCCAAGTGCTCTTAAGCTGAAAGACCCGTATTGTGCATTATCAGCTGCCACTGATAGTCTGCGCCACTGACGTCAGTAGTGGAGCACAGAAAGCATCACCCCAGTCTTCATTATTGCCAAATTTATTCTATATGGCAGATACAAGATGGCGGCGATAGATACGGCAACGTCGAAATGACGTCATGGCGGGAAGTTCAAATTTTGGCGGGAAGATAGATCAATTTGGCTACCTCCGCTAACCTAACCCCCTCTCCTCCCCCTCCCCTCCACCTCCCCTCCCACCCCCAGAAATTAGCAGGTAGCTCAAATTCTGTCAGGACAATGCAACACACCATGGCCACCTCTACTAACCTAAGAAAATAGCAGGAAAAAAGGGCACATGGGCTACCTACGCTAACCTATGTCATCCAACTGTCACCTCTTCCTAGAAATTGGCGGGAAAAGGATTCAGCCTGTGCTGGATAGGATGGGTAGGAGTCTTCATTTAAACAAGGAAAGCAGTGCTACCATCAATTGTATTCACTAGGGGGTCTGGAGTCCAACTGACCTAGTACACAGTACTGTCACCAGAGGGCGCCGTCGTCCCTTCCATGATGTAATCCAAGATAGCGGTCTGGAGATGGAAAAATTGTGGGAACCAGTAGGAGCCCTTAAGCCAGTAACGCGTTAGACTTCAGCTAGTAGGATGGCGGTATCTGGCAACGTCATTGGAGGAGATATAGGGCAGGCTCAGCAGCTCTGCGACCTCAGTCTTAGTCAGCCAGCTGCGGCAGAAGAAGAAGAACCATGAAGCATCAACAACAGATGCAATCCAACACCGCCATGCAAAACAGGAGGAAATGGAAAGGTAAGTACCCCCTATTACATCTTTGCCTATGATTATTATTATTATTATTATTATTAATGCTTCCTCGTCTTAGTTCAGCAGTAGCCATCAACACGTCCTAGCCCACAGGGTCGAGGGCCAACATGCCAAGCTCTAACCAGTCCGGACCTGTAGCAACCCCAGCTGGCACCTTGTCGAGACCTGCACCGACCTCTGGACCTATGGCATGTACAACTTCCAGCTTGTCTGAATTTGTAACGACCATGTGGGATCCTGTAGCCCACATAGCCCACTTGCTGGAGCAGGACAATGAGCTGTTGCTGTTTGTCCCACTCATCGATTTTTCTGATGAGGACATGCAATCTGCTCCCAGCACATCGAACGCTGCTGGTAGTCCTAAGTAACAGCAAGACGGAGGACAGTACTGGTCACCAACATACGACCCATACCAGCAGAACATCCCTGTTCTAGTGCAACCACAGAGTGCAGATGTTGTAGATAAGAAGGCATCAAGTGTACCCATGCTTTTCAGTTCCACGTACAATTTAACTCCCAGTGGAACAAAATGTACAGATGTTGGTATAGAAGCACATCATGTCTGGGGCTTGCACGCGAGAAGAGAAATTGAAAGTGCATCTAAGGGTGTTAAAGTGCCTATTTCCGAGTTCGCCTGGGACTAAATCAATTTGCAGATGACTGCAGAGAATTATCCAACCCATTCTCCCCTTGACACTTGCATTACTGGTGTGACACTATCTATTACAACAGTGTATGATGACTGCACTGTTTGTGAAATCGTGTGACAACTGTGTTTATCTAAGGAACGCCTCAGTTATGGAGTTATACGATCTGGATACTGCACTACGTCTTGCTTTGGACAGTTGGCGAGCATAGACGCTGCATACAATGAAGTTGTAAACTTCCTACGTGTGCATGGAGCACATGTTGATGATTTGAAGCTGAGCCGAAGGAGAAACAGATTAAATATGTGTGTTAAAAACCTGAGTAGTGTGAGGCATCCATTGGTATGAGTGAGTTACGCGGGGAATTTATTGCATGTCAATAAGCTTTGCTTGGGAAATACTGTACAGGTGCGAAGGAGAAGATAAAGAATGAGTCTAATGATTTTCTTGAAGTACTGGGTCCTATGTATGGTATTTATATAAATAAATAATGTATGTATACAGGGTGGTTCATTGATCGTGACCGGACCAAATATCTCACGAAATAAGCGTCAAACGAAAAACCTACAAAGAACGAAACTTGTCTAGCCTGAAGTGGTAAACCAGATGGAGCTAAACTGTATTTAATGTCAGTCTGTGGTCATTTATCGTGAGTGCACTTGCCCAAGAATACTGGCTTAATTATGGTTAAACCAGAGGCTCAGACGATTCTGCGGAGATCTGGGGTGCAAATTTATCGACCTCCGCATCAGGTGGAGAAATGTAGGGGGGTCCCCCTGAATAGATCAGGCGTGCACTACACGCAAGAAGCGGCTACAAGGGTGGCGGAATACGTGTGGAGTGCACATGTGGATTTTTTAGGTTAGAGAATTACCTCCCTAGCTCCAACAGGACGCCTCCAGAGACGCGGAAAGGTAGTAGTAGGTAAAACGCAACAGGAAATAACGATATTAATGTGGTAATAGTAAACTGCAGAAGCGTCTATAGAAAGGTCCCAGAAATGCTCTCATTAATAAACGGTCACAATGCCCACATAGTACTAGGGACAAAAAGTTGGCTGAAACCAGATTTAAACAGTAATGAAATTCTAAATGCAGATTGGAATGTATACAGCAGAGACAGGCTGGACAGTGAAGGGGGAGGCGTGTTTATAGCGATAAAAAGTGCAGTAGTATCGAAGGAAATTGGCGGAGCTACGAAATGTGAAATAATTTGGGTGAAGATCACGGTTAAAGCAGGCTCAAACATGGTAATTTGATGTCTCTATAGGCCCCCTGGCTCAGCAGCTGTTGTGGCAGAGCACTTTAAGGAATATTTGCAAAATATTTCAAGTAGATTTCCTCACCATGTTGTAGTTGAAGGTGGAGATTTTATTTTGCCGAATATAGACTGAGAGACTGAAACGTTCATAACGGGTGGCAGGGACAAAGAATACAGCGAAATTTTTTTAAGTGCTTTATCTGGAAGCTACCTTGAGTAGTTAAACAGAGAACCGACTCGGGGTGATAACATATTAGACCTTCTGGTGACAAACAGACCCGAAATATTTGAAACAGTTAATGCAGAACAGGGAATCAGCGATCATAAAGCGGTCACTGCATCGATGATTTCAGCCGTAAATAGAAATATTAAAAAATGGAGGAAACTTTTTCTGTTTGGCAAAAGTGACAAAAGCAGATTTCAGAGTACCTGACGACTCAACACAAAAGTTTCGTCTCAAGTACAGATAGTGTTGAGGATCAGTGTACAAAGTTAAAAACCATAAGTATGTACCAAACAAGATCGTAAGAGATGGAAAAGAGGCACTGTGGTACAACAACAGAGTTAGAAAACTGCTGCGGAAGCAAAGGGAACTTCACAGTAAACATAAATATAGCCAAAGCCTTGAAGGTAAACAAAAATTAGACGAAGCGAAATGTAGTGTGAGGAGGGCTGTGCGAGAGGCGTTCAATGAATTCGAAAGTAAAGCTCTATGTACTGACTTGGCAGAAAATTCTAAGAAATTTAGGTCTTATGTCAAAGCGGTAGGTGGACCAAAATAAAATATTCAGACACTCTGTGACCAAAATGGTACTGAAACAGAGGATGACAGACTAAATGTCTATTTGCAAAGATGTTTCACAGAGGAAGACGGCACTGTAGTTTCTTCTGTAGATTGTCGCACAGATGACAAAATGGTAGATATCTAAATAGACGACAGAGGGATAGAGAATCAATTAAAATCGCTCAAAAGAGGAAAGGCCGCTGGACCTGATGGGATACCAGTTCGATTTTACACAGTGAACGCGAAGGAACTTGCCCCCCTTCTTGCAGCGGTGTACCGTAGGTCTCTATAAGAGCGTAGCGTTCCAATGGATTGTAAAAGGGCACAGGTCATCCCCGTTTTCAAGAAGGGACGTCGAACAGATGTGCAGAACTATAGACTATCTCTCTAACGTCTATCAGTTGTAGAATTTTGGAACACGTATTATGTTCGAGTTTAATGACTTTTCTGGAGACTAGAAAGGTACTCTATACGAATCAGCATGGGTTTCGAAAAAGACGATCGTGTGATATCCAGCTCGCGCTACTCGTCTACGAGACTCAGAAGGCCATAAACACGGGTTGCCAGGTAGATGCCGTGTTTCTTGACTTCTGCAAGGCGTTTGATACGCTTCCCCACAGTCGTTTAATGGACAAACGAAGAGCATATGGACTATCAGACCAATTGTGTGATTGGACTGAAGAGTTCCTAGATAACAGAACGCAGCATGTCATTCCCAATGGAGAGAAGTCTTCCGAACTAAGAGTGATTTCAGCTCTGCCGCAGGGGAGTGTCATAGGACCGTTGCTATTCACAATATACATAAATGACCTGGTGGAAGACATCGGAAGTTCACTGAGGTTTTTTGCGGATGACGCTGTGGTATATGGAGAGGTTGTAACAGTGGAAAATTGTACTAAAATGCAGTAGGATCTGCAGCAAATTGAAGCATGGTGCAGGGAATGGCAATTGAATCTCAATGTAGACAAGTGTAATGTGCTGCGAATAAATAGAAAGAAAGATCCCTTATCATTTAGCTACACTATAGCAGGTCAGCAACTGGAAGCAGTTAATTCCATAAATTAGCTGGGAGTACGCATTAGGAGTGATTTAAAATGGGATGATCATATAAAGTTGATCGTTGGTAAAGCAGATGCCAGACAGATTCATTGGAAGAATCCTAAGGAAATGCAATCCGAAAACAATGGAAGTAGGTTACAGTACACTTGTTCTTCCACTGCTTGAATACTGCTCACCAGTGTGGGATCCGTACCAGGTAGGGTTGATAGAAGAGATAGAGAAGATCCAACGGAGAGCAGTGCGCTTCGTTACAGGATCATTTAGTAATCGCGAAAGCGTTACGGAGATGATTGATAAACTCCAGTGGAAGACTGCAGGAGAGACGCCCAATAGCTCGGTACGTGCTTTTATTGAAGTTTCGAGAACACACCTTCACCGAGCAGTCAAGCAGTATATTGCTCCCTCTTACATATATCTCGCTAAGAGACCATGAGGATAAAATCAGAGAGATTAGAGTCCACACAGAGGCATACCGACAATCTTTCTTTCCACGAACAATACGAGAGTGGAATAGAAGGGAGAACCGATATAGGTACTCAAGGTACCCTCCGCCACACACCGTCAGGTGGCTTGCGGTGTATGAATGTAGATGTAGACATATTTATTGCGAATGGTATAAGTGTGACTGAATGTTCTATTGTTGCAACATGTTATTTTAGTTCAGAAAGAGGTCATGTTGAGTCAGATCGTGACTGTAGAGTCTAGGAACGATGTGTTTTTGTTGTGGACGAGCCTCAGCTAATAGAAATTAGACAGTAGTCGAACACCACGGGAGTAACTGGAGACTAGGAATTTTTCGGATGAAGAGCTCGAGGTACCAATTCTGTAGATTTTATATTTGTAGTTGAAGGAGGCAGACCTGCCTGTGCTAACGAGCGGTCTTTAATCATGTACGAGATTGATTCTGTCTAGTGAAAGGGCTCTACCATGCTTTGACTTCTTAAGGGACTTCATATTTCGAGAGGCCAGAGAAATACACACATACTAACAGAAACTTTACACATACTCAAATAACAGAAGCATACACAACACCGAAGAGCTGATACAAAAAATCAAAGACATCAATGTACCCACAACAGCCACAGTCACATCATTTAACATCAGATCCATGTACACCAATATCCCCACCACAGAAACCATCAACATCATCAAATAACAATTAAAAGGACAGGCGGAAATTGCCAAACCCCAAATAAAAGAAATAGCTAGCATTCTAAAACAAGTCACAAAGCAAAACTTTTTCTCATTTGACAATTCGTTTTACTCACAATAAGACGGACTTCCAATGGGGTCACCAATCACTGGACTCCTAGCCAATATTTTTCTTAATAACAATGAAAATAAAATATTTGAAACAACAGTAGGACACAAAAAATACAAGATGATATATTGGTATGGTTGTGTAGATGACGTTATATGCCTTATAGATGAAACACACAGTCTCATCCTACAACTCCACGGTGATATGAACAAAGCCCACCCAAAAATAAAATTCGCCTTAGAAACAGAAAATAGCAAAAGGTTAAATTTCCTTGACCTCACAATACACAGACACAACAACCAACACCAGTTCTCCATATTCAGAGAAGTAACCACCTCAGCACAGCCATTTACAAACATTCCAATCATCTGACTACACATAAACTAGCTGGTTTCCAATATATACTACAAAGACTGAACAAAACACCACTCACTGAAAACAACTATAACAATGAATTACAGACAATCAGACAAATAGCTGTAGAGAATGGATGTGACAGTAACACTATAGATAAACTGAACCAAAACATTAAAACAAAATTAAAAAAGACATCCAACACACAAAAGCCTTCTTACCAACTTACAAACACACAGAACTCACAAACGAACATACATGAACAAGAAACACCCACAACAACAAACAGGTGGTTCACTCTCACCTACGACAACAAAGCAGTCCACAGAATAGGCAACATACTCAAAAAACAAAGTCTAAAAATAGCCTACAGGACAGACAACTCAACACAGAGGAAATTAAGGACAACCAACACAACCACAGCAAGCACAACACATCTGGTATGTACCAACTTACGTGTCAGAACTGCAAATGAATTTATATAGGACAGACAAGCAGAAACTTTAATACCAGATACACAGAACACAGAAGAGCATTAAAAAGTAACAGCTGTCATTCCACATTTGCTGAACACCTTATGGACAATAAACATAGCCCAACAGACATCAAAACTGATTTGAAAATTCTCAAATCCAGCAACAGCCCAACCCCCTCCACAAAAGCTAATAATTGAAGAAAATTATCAAATACAAAAAGCCATAGCTCTCTGCAATGGAACTCTGTTCTCTGACCTCAAGGAATTGTTAGATAAAACCACTCTATAGAACTCCCCCCCCACATGTACACACACACACACACACACACACACACACACATACACACACACACACACACACACAAAACTAAATTAAATAAATATAATTATAATGATAAATTCTGAAACCTACTCTCTCTTTCTCTCTCTATCTCTCTCTCTCTCTCTCTCTCTCTCTCTCTCTCTCTCTCTCTCTCTCCCTCCCTCCCCTCCCTCCCTCTCTCCCTCTTTCTTCGAACACACACACACACACACACACACACACACACACACACACACACACACACGCACACACATGCACACGCACACCACTCTGAGAAATTAAAAACAACCGCCAATGACGTCTTCAACTGTTTCACTGTCTGCCATCTTGTTTTCACACCTTCTACTGTTCCACTGTCCGCCATATTGTATTACAGCTGGTAAACAGTGGCAGTGACAGTGACAACTCAATACCTAGAAACTGACAATGAATTAGATCTCAAAACAAAACAAAAAAAGAAAGAAACCGTGACTGAAACATAATGTAAATAGGCACACACACACACACACACACACAAACACACACACACACACACACACACACACACACATTCACATTCACACACACACCTTTCACTTGAGTTATTAATCTCAGGCATAGCCATAACAGTTCAGAAATCGTAATTTTTGCGTAAATGTTGTACCTACATTAAGTTGTATATAGTTGCAGGTGACAAATTGTGAAGAAAAACAGTCCCTGTAAAAACGTAATGCAGCAGGAAAACCACACCATGTGGTAAGAAGGAATGAATACAAAATTTTATGTGCTCTTCAGAAACCTGTAATTACGATTTAGAAACTAATATTAATATATATTTAAACAGTAAAGAACATTCCTTATGTTCAACAGCCATAATAGTAAAAAATCCACTGATGACGCTGCAACTGCAGTGAAACATATCTGGGTAAAAAAGAAAATTGTGTTTTACTAATGGCGGACCCCACTCAAAACATATGTTATTGTTAAAGCAAACATAGACAAAAGAGTTTCAACATCAAGATAACAGGTCTGAATGTAATCCACAAGAGGATTCTTAATTTTTTTCCGCATGCATTAGAGAATTGAGGGTAGATAGAGTATGAGTTACTAGGCTTTTTATCACGTGGGATAATTTGCATATCATCGTGTTGAGCTCCAAACTGTTTCGAGCTGGTGAATATTTCGTGTATTGTGATTATGAAATGGACTTAGTTTTTACGCATCTTTGATGACTATTTAGTTTTGGATCTTGCTACCATCAGTGTAACTTCACTGCATTTCATGAGGGTTTTTCTGTCTGTATTTTAACTGAATATAGTACGACCAGTTCCCGTTTATTTGTGATGTGCTTTTGTGTTTTAAAATTTTTCCTGGGAGTTGAATGTTCAAACTAATTTCGAGCTTGCAGCCGGTCATCAATTAATTCATCTCACGATTTATCGACTGGGCACCTGCCAGTCATCTTAACATGAGCCATCGAAGACTGTAGAACAGCTGCTCTGTACCGCGATATATAGCGCGCTACGAGTATTCCCTAGCTCGTGGGGCCAAGGAACCATGGAGACACAGAAAAGAAGGGAGGTGGAACTACAGATTTACGCTGTACATTATTTTCAAGCCAGAGTGGGCGAGGCCTGCCATTTTCAGTAGACAAAACATCAGGAGACTACCGTTTACGACTGCTTCTTGTTCATTATTTCTGTCGTGTGCGTGCAATAGTTATTTCAAATACTAAAAATTATGATGCTTACATGACCATCATAGTGCCAGGAAGGCAGTTTCGAACTCTTCCTGTACTTGAATGTGTATTTGTTCTAGTAATACGACACAGTCAGAGTGACGTCACAGGGAAATGCCACCGCAGTGAACTACGGGGGTACGAATGCGGTGAACCTAATGTTTTGGCGTAGATAAGTTGGCGGAAATACACTCCAAGTTTGTGGCGTAATGCCACCACCCCTGTTTCTTCACCTCAATGCGCGGAACTGAGCTGTCCTCTCCATTACTGTTTGCCGCGGCAGTTGGCGCACTCTGTCGTCTTCGATTAAAACAGATCTTGTAGTTCATGGGTTTCCTTGTACTCTCCAACTGGTGGTTATTATTGCGACTCATCAGATTTTCCAGGAGTCGTATCTCAACACATTCTTTAATAATGGAGACCCAAAAAGAGTTGTACTGTGGTCAGAATCATTGTTCTTTCATACTCCAGTGAATGTCCAATAGAAATACAGTGTTCGGCAAAGCGGAACTGCTTGTTTGTAAAAGGCGAGTGCAAATGATGTTGAGTGCATAGTTGTTTCATAGTTCGTGTGGTGTGCCCTTCGTAAGCCATAACACACTGACAAGGAATTTTGTAAATTCTGGTCTTCCCCAAAAAAAAGTCGTCCTTCACTTATCCCCAAAAATATCTGCAATCTTTCACCTGATATTTACAGAGGAGTCATGCTATTTTAAACGATATGTTGCCCAGGAAAGGAAGAAAAGCTTAATATCTTGCCGGTGTGTTATCCTCTGTCTCCACTTACTGGTTCTTGGTTTTAACTGACAGTGTCCCATTAAACTGCTGGGCTTAATATAATTTTTTCTGCTGACTATCTTTAGGTGGCAAATTCTCTATATCGGAAATAGTGTGATCTCTGCATAGGAGTGTTCTAAGCTCGCCCTTAGTTTGCGATGGGCATCATGATAACTTGGAGCTTGCAAATATAATTACGTGTGAGTGGGCTTAATGCAAACTGACTGCCCCAGAGAACCGTTGTATTCTCACCTAACCAAGACTCCTAAGAAAGGCAGACAACCATCGTCCTCAGTTTCCATAGTGAACCGAATGTCGTTATGAACGAAACTGAAGTGGAAAACAAACTTCATCAATTTGTTTTCGTCATGAGGCAACACTATGGAAGTATCGTCCACATACCTCCAAACTACAGTTGGATTAACGGCAGCTGATTCAAGCGCTCTCTACTCAAAATCCCCCATGAAAAGTTGGCCGCCAAGGGAGAGAAAGGGCTGTCCATGCCGACGTCGTCAGTGTGTTCAAAACATTCTTGGTTGAACATAAAATAGATTGACGATAGAGCACGCCGAAACAAAGCAGTTATGTCTACCTGAAACTTTTAGCCAATTAGTACCAAAGAATCTGCCAGAGGAAACTTTGTAAAAAGTGATACCACATAAAAACTACCTAAACGGTCAGAATTGCTTAGGTGGAGCGCACCCAGTCTGCCCTTAAAGTCAGTTTAGGTACGCACGTGATGCGAGTATTTTTCCACTAGCGGTCTCAGCAAAGAGGCGAGATGTTTGTCTAGACCATATGTACGAGCTCCGATGTTGCTCACTACTGTACGTAATGGAACAATTTCCTTATGACCTTCTGGGAGGCCATACATTCTTCATGGTACAGAACCACGTCATTTTAAGCTCTTGATGATATCTTGACGTAAGGAGGAGGAATATAATAGTGCATAAGTCTTCAGCTGCACACGTCGCATGAGGCCGTACTCATTTTTCATATAGGCAAAGCCACTTAGCAGACCATTCATCTTATCATCATACACACTACGAGGTAACAAAATGGTTGTATTAATTTTATAAGCCTTCAGTACCACTACAATAGTATCCTCTCATTGATTTCGTAGTGCAGCCCTTACTGCGGATGTTAAGTAACTACGTTGAGGTAAAGATTTCAAAAGAGAACGGCAAGTATCCTCCTTTCTTTCGTATCATTCGAAGGAAGGCGCTGTAGGCTTGTTCAACACCACTCACAAACCTAACTAAAGGCCGTGCTCTAAGTGTATGTGTAAAATTGGGTCCATTGGTTAATACATACAGCTCTGAATCGTCAAAATTTTTCTCCGTGAAACCAGCAACAGAACGTTGTGCACTTACCTCATGTTGCGACGACTGCTGTGGTAACAGACAATCACATTTTGACAACTACCGAAAACCTGTGTCATCATGGATCCAATGAAACGAGACTAAAGTCACTCCATCAACCATTGCCATGATATAGCAGAGAAATATGTTGATACCTTTAGACGTAAAGGGGATAATTCTACGGAAGTTGCATCCAGTCGTCGTCCTGCATAGCAAATCCTCTCTTTGCCAATAGCATGACGAGCCTTCTTAGTAATCTTATGTGTAGTGGCGGTGTGAATAAAATGCGTCATTCGGGAAAATGTTGGTATTATGCCATGGTACCAAAGTCTCAATAAAAAGGTTAAAGAACTTGACAGTTTTGCTTTCTTACCACATAGCTTGTCGAAACATGTGAGGGCATCTTCTGCCCCGTAAAGGCGTCGGATGTGAGATTTAGTCCGCAGCTCGTGGTCGTGGGGTAGCGTTCTCGCTTCTCGTGCCTCGTGATGACTGGGTGTTTTGTTATGTCCTTAGGTTAGTTAGGTTTAAGTAGTTCTAAGTTCTAGGGGACTGATGACCATAGCTGTTAAGTCCCATAGTGTTCAGAGCTATTTGAACAATTTTTTTGTGAGTTTTAATATTTTGAGACGTCCTTTTACATTATTCAACATAACTCTCTATCGCCTACATCAGTCACAAACTTTAGAATTCCATCCTTGTAATAAAATTATTCATTTAACTTTTGTTTTAAATTTCTGTCTATTTCATCAATTCGCAATTCTTGCCAGTGCACAGACTATTTGACTGCAGGATATTATTTGCAGCAAATTACCTACGGAGATGAAACCATCTGCTCGAGTCTATCACTAAATCGAGCTGTTGTTTTTAAACAGACCCGTATATAGCCCATACACCTAAAATACGACTGACCGCAGATTAAGACAGAGCTGGTTTTCTCGAATGGGATGCTGTTCCGAAGAGCAACTGTACATCAGTAAACGGTTAGGTACCGTCGCAATTTGGGGCTTGGCCGTGGTATGAATCAAATCCCTTTAGAATTGCAACTGTAATTTTAACACTTTACCATATTGTTTTATTCAGGTCCTGAAGCTGTTACTTGATGGACAGTTTGTGTGGGGGCTCCGAGCTTAAGATTTTGCAGCAGTTGCGTGTGTGAGGATCTGTATCAAAAGTTAGGTGAGAGGAAGTTAGGGACGGAACTTCAAGAAAGAAAAAGAAGAAGGCTTCGCAGAGGCGTGGTGAGTTCGAGTCCGCAGCGGCCAGCAGCAGTTGGAGACTTCGATGGCGCGAGAGCAGCAACAGCGACATCGTCAGCGCGGCAGCTGGTGGCGATTTTGAGTTATCAGCATCGACACTTCGGCCAGCAGCAGAACAGCAGAAGCAGCCAGTTTGACCGACAAATGAAGTACATGTACAATGTGTGAATGTGTGAATCAGTAGAGTTGCCGTCAGTGGTGGAGCTTCCAAAGATTAAACCATCAGCCAGCATGCGTAGTTCGGATAATGCTAGTGGGCCAGTTAGCCCAAAATCTTAACGTGGTGATGTTGATAGGGCGCTATAAGTCCCGCAGATAGTCCAAAATCATAGAGTGAAAATGGGCTTTCAGACAATACGTCGTCACAATTAATGAGAATCTTGTTACAGTTGCAGTATAGTATAGGGGCGTTAAGTGCTGAGATACGGCAGTGGGTAGATGTGGGATTGCTGTATGCGTGAACTGGGTAATTTGACGCATATAAATCGTCCTCGGGGAGTGCTGACGGAGATTAAGACTTCCAAAAGATACTTACCAGAACATCTGCAATGGGATCTTGTCC
This sequence comes from Schistocerca gregaria, assembly GCF_023897955.1. Taxonomy (NCBI): domain Eukaryota; kingdom Metazoa; phylum Arthropoda; class Insecta; order Orthoptera; family Acrididae; genus Schistocerca; species Schistocerca gregaria. The sequence continues at coordinate 709,704,480 of NC_064931.1, forward strand.
ACAGTCGGAGAAATGCCGTGGACGAATTGTTAGATACCGTTGAGAAACTTGTCTAGGAACTGAAATTCAAGCAACGTAATGAGAACAGTAGAGAGGGAAATAGATACCAGAACGGGAACAACAGAAATGTTCTTGTAATAATAATAATAATCATAACAGAGATAATTATCACCGTAACAACAATTTTCAAAGGAGAAATGGGAATTTTCGTAATGGAAATCAAAACTGGAAACGAAGTATTGAGGGGCAGGGGATATGAAACGTCAGAAAAGGAGGTCGGGAAACTAGAGATCGTCACATTTCAGGTCGGGTGTGGCGAAATAAATCGGCGTTGAAGAAGACACGTTATTTTAAAAATTCTGTGGGTGTCAAAAATTTGGCAAAGAAGCCAAAAATGTTTGAACTGGAGGTTACAAAAAATGGTTCAAATGGCTCTGAGCAATATGGGACTTAACAGCTGTGGTCGTCAGTCCCCTAGAACTTAGAACTAATTAAACCTAACTAACCTAAGGATATCACACACATCCATGCCCGAGGCAGGATTCGAACCTGCGACCGTAGCAGTCACACGATTCCGGACTGCGCGCCTAGAACCGCGAGACCACCGCGGCCGGCGAGGTTACAATAAATAAAAATAAAATACAGAATAATTTTAAGCAGTGCAACCATAAAGAGGGTAAATGAAATATTGAAAAACGGGTAAAGAAGGTTTATGATGATGACGTGGCCTTCAAATATTTATTTTGCGAAGGGAAATGGATTATGAAATGAATGTAATTTTGGTGAAAAATTCTGTGACCAGAAGTGAGGATGAGGTGGATCTGAATGTTGTGGAAGTGGAACGTATGACGAATTCTGATGAGGCACTAGAGTGTAGCTAAAATTGTAGTTATGTAGGTGATGGGAATGTAGATAACTTTTTTATCTGAGGAAATAGGTGAAGCTACCTGTGGTAGCTACCTGTAGTATCGTCAGCTGCAGATGAATTTTGTGGTGTACTGTCGGAAGCATGTGAAGTTATTTGTGAAGGAGGCGCAGCAATATTCTCGTCAGCTGGCGATGAATTTTATTATGTATCAGCGAATGTGGGTGATTTATTGTTAAAGAGAGGTAAAGATGATGTTTTAGGTGCTGAAGTTACGAGTGTGGAAGCTACTAATCTAAATATCTCGGAGGAAGGAATATGTGAATTTATTTATATTGACGGACGTGAACCGATAGCTCTTGAAGGAAGCATGAATCATGAGTGAATGTGGAAGGATCAATGGATGAATGTGAAACTAATGTGTTAGGTAGTATATCAGAATGCAAAGTGTCAGAGTAGTCTGAAAGTAGAGAAAATGTAACGGAGACAAACGTAGATCTGAGATGGGCGCAACTCGAGAGTACCGTGAAGTCTACTGTGGAGCGATACAGTAGAGGCAGAGGTTGACAAAATTATTGGCGGTTATTTCTATAATGTATCGACGAATCTAATGGATGTTTTACGTAATGAATGTGATGAGTTATTGACGAATGTTAATGGAGTTAATTTTGATACGTTTCTAGTGATTTGGTGGAAATGAGTGAGGTTTTGTGTAAGTTGTGTGGTTAATTTTATGTTGTGTGGTTAATTGTGAAAATATTGAAGCTACTGATGCTGTTCCTTCAGAAGAAGGTAACAGTATATTTGATGCTTACGGGGACGAAAAGTCGAAGGATTTTTAAGGTGATTTAATACTTCCAGGTGATTTGGAGGTGGATCGGGAGAATATAGAAGTGGATAGGAAGAAAGTATTTGTTTAGGAGTCGTTACTCTCCCTAGGAAGAAAGTGACTACTACATAAATGTTTGGAAATGCTACGGGGAAATTTTGAAGTCATTAGTACCTACTGGTGGGCACAGGAGAAATATAAAGTAGAGAAAGTATTTAATGAATTATTTAATTGTGATACTGAAACTGGAGGTCGGTGTGATGTTGTAATGCGTACAATAGATATGGAGGAGAAAGGAAGGGATACTGAAAATGATCTTTTGAGGGAGCAGCGTTTAGGGAAGGAAATCATCAACGTGCTACGTATATTAGGAATCGAAGTGAGTAATGAAAATACAAGTGCACACTTTAGATTCGGCTACTAATGTGTCGGCCGTGTCAGAGCAATTTTAAATAGAATAAGAAATTTGTAATTTTTTGGTTTAACGGTGTTAATATTAAGACTGCAATTGGTCGACTAAGTAAACCCATAAGACATGAAATGCATTTAGTGCTGAAGTGTTGTGGTTATTGTTTTAGTATGAAATATTTTATAGTGAATGGCTTAGTTAAATATATCATACTGGATACGGATTTCCTGTGTTGTTAACCGGGAGGTAGTGCGGGCTAGATTGAAGGGGATGTTAGAATGGAATATTGTGGAACAATGTAGGCGTGATTACTGCAATCCGAATGTAATTACGGAAAGAAGGATAAGTCTGTTAGAGCAGTTTCAGACGCACGCAAATTGTATAAGGTCATCACAGGAGAACTAGACCATCTAGACAACATGCAAGAACAGTCTTACAGAATTTTTGTAACATAAAACTGTTGTCTAGTGTCGGTTTGGCTTTTGGCAAATTCCGTCGGTTGAAGGGTGTAGGCGATACACTGCTTTCCTATTCGAAGGGCAAAGTTATCGCTTCAAAGTAGCGCCTTCCCGATTAACAATTTCAGTTGCGGTCTTCGTGAGAGCGGTTAATGAGAAAACTTGTTGCATATACGGATAATGTTTTGATTGTCACAGAATCATGGCGCGAGCGTTGGGAGTTGTTGGAGGAAGTGCTCTAGAGATTAAGAAATGAAGGAATAACCTTAAAACTCGCTAACGATGAATTTGTTAAAGCGAAATTTACTTCTTATTTCGTAAACTCTCATCCGTAGGTATTTTGCCAAGCAGTGAGAAACATAAAACAATTGCAGAGTGCAAGAAGCTACTACTAGGAAACAAATAAATTCATACCTAGGTTTGTGCCGTTTTCACCGAAAATATCTGGGTAATGGAGCGATGAATACTTCAAACCTATACAAACTGTTAAGAAAAAACTCGACCTGGATATGGAGCGACGACTGTGAGAGAGAATTCTTGACCATAAAGAACAGCTTTAGCAGAAGTTAAATGTTATACTAGCACGTCATGTCGCTGTCGCTCTGTCTACCTACGAACAGGTCAGATTGCGGCATTGAATGAGAGATGTTAAAGGAAAAGTTGATGGAAGAAGAGATAGAACACAGGAGTTTAGCTTTTGCCATACGTATGTTAAATAAATGTTAGCGTGGCTAAAACATTTCTGAAAAAGAGATACCGCTGTTGTGTAAGGGTTCAGAAAGTTCCGGCTGTATCTGCAGGGTAGCGAGGTGGCATTGTTGTCGGATCACAAAGCGTTTAGTTTTCTGCGGAATAGTATGTCGCTAAATGACCGTATTATGCGATAGCATTGTCTTTGCAGCAATTCAACTATAGAATGAGATACATAAAAGGAGTCGAAAACTTCATAGTTGACGCACTGTCACGGCTATCTGTTTGGAAGGAACAAGTATGTAAACAATTTAGACACATATACATGATGGTAGTAGAAGTTGAAATACAGATTCGTGCTGCCTGAAAGGACATGTGACGAGCCCAAAATCACGTCCCTGAACATAAAAACAGATATTGGCACCAATGATTACGAAAAGATATCTCGATACTATAAAATTCATAAGGGCGTTTTATTTCGTAGGAAAGACAAGAAAGCGGAGTGGTGGAGACAGTTCTTTCCGAAGAAGAGTGTTGCGCAGCTGATAGACTACATTCACAGAAGTTACGGGCATTGCGGAGCACAAATGTGTGTAGGAGTCATTGAGGGTATGAGCACGTAAGCAATCTAGCCAGACGGGTGCGCGCTCAGTTGGCTGCTTGTGACAAATGCCAGCGGGTGAAAACTGAATTATCTCGTACGAGGATGAAATGCAAATTATTATGCTTAGCAAAGTTAGAGCAAATGGCTGTAGACAATTTCGGACCACTCCCAAATGGTCGTGGTATGAAGTTGTTGTCGTCGTTGTTGATGTGGTTTGAAAATTCATCAAATTGTATCTGATACGGAAAGTTGACAGCAAAACTCTGATCGCCAACTGGAAAGGATTTTAATAATAAAGGGATAAAACCAGAGGGGCTGTTGTCTGTCAACGGATCAAAATACAGATCTAAAATGCGGAATTATTTCATGAATAATCAAGGCATCAAGCACATAAATATATCAGTATACCACCGGGCAAGTAACCCATGTTAGCGCTATAAACGAGAAACTGGATGCTTGTGTAGAACGTTTCCAAGCAACAAACATTCAAGTGGACGGAGTGTATCAAATCATTTGAAGACGTATCAAACAGTGTTAAGAGCACTACAGGATGCTAGCCATTAGAAGTACCGACAGGAAACAAGCCGAAGTTCTTAATTAATGAGATTGTGAATTTTCCGCTAGGTCAACCAGTAAAGGCAGCCGAAAGAGAGGACGCAGTTAATATTCAAATGGAGAAGATGGCAGACGGAGGAAAAGGCAAAATGCTGGGCGTTATAAGACGATAAAGTACAAGATTGGTGACTGCGTCTTGGTGGAGACCAAAGAAAAATATATTGAAGTAGATGGAGAGAAAAAAAAAAGACTTCAAGCTATACTATGGCCCATTTGTTGTCGCTGGATGTCCACACACATTGTGTACAGGTTATAAATCCTGTATAGGGAAAATTACTGTCGCTACGAAACGTGCCAGAGCTGCGATTATACATAGAAAGAAGAAAGTAGCAGGTGTTGCATGTATATCTAATTTCATGTGTAGTTTTCATAATTTAGAGCGCTTCTACTGTTTTCTAATTGGGTAAATTTAAGGTGTAAGTGATGAAGTATGGGGGTCGAACTTAATGCAATGAGAATGTCAACATTGTCCACACGATTCTTGGTGCAAGGAGGACGGCAGAACAAAATTAATTTCCTTATTTCCGAAAGAAAGGAATAAAATGTACTGCAGGTAATATTTGGCGGGATATTTCATGGCGGTATCTAAATGTGTTATCTGTATTATTTTGGATTGGTTTCTAGTGTAATACTTGTAACTTATTTGTAATGAAGCTTTTTGGAGTATGTTACGTAGGTTAATCACACGATGTACGTTTGGAAGGATTTTGAATAGGTTTATGTATGTGAAACTGTGGGGATAAATTCACTATACGTTTATGAGATAATGTCTGAGGACAAGTAGTATTTTAGTGTTACTAAGAATGAAAATTTGCTGAATCTGTGATCCACCTGTCCGCTGAGCTAAAAACGAAATTTAAAAGTAGGCTACGATTTCTGCACAGAGTAATATTTGTTCTAAGGATTCTAATTAGACACAGTGAAGTTGTAGAGAGATGATAAAACGTTAGTTGATTCATGGTGTAGTACGAAATACATGTTTTCTGGTGGACAATACATTTGAAATGTCGAGCTGAAAAAAGTGTTTTGCGTATGCTATAACTCAAGGTTTCTTTGCTATCCTTTTTCTGAATGTTTTGACTCCACTGGGAAGGACATTCAGTGCCTGATGTATGGGCATTTGGTAAGTCATTTGATTGTTGGTATCTATACAACAGTCTTATTTCGACAGCTACCATCCTTCATCACTGACAGTGTTTGCGGATTGATACATTTTCGGCGAAGTACGTGATCAAGGGGCTCATGGAATTCTGCAGAGGCGGCTAGACTGCGTGCGAACTGAACTTGAACGTCAGAAACTCGATTGTGTACTGCCTTTGTGTTAGTGAAGTGCTACGAAGAAGTGCTCAAAGAAAAACGAGATTTGCCGGCCGTTGTGGCCGAACGGTTCTAGGCGCTTCAGTCTGGAGCCGCGCGACCGCTACAGTCGCAGGTTCGAATCCTGCCTCGGGCATGGATGTGTGTGATGTCCTTAGGTTATTTAGGTTTAAGTAGTTTTAAGTTCTAGGGGTCTGATGACCTCAGACATTAAGTCCCATAGTGCTCACGACCATTTGAAACATTTCTTGAAAGCGTGATGTCAAAACAGCAAAAATCAACTTTTGCACATATTCATATGATTTAAGTTTAGTGGGGTATTTCATTAACATGCCATAATTTTTATAATTTGTGATAGATTCAGTAAATTTGGCCTTACAATAATATGTTACGACAACAAAAATACCTACACTAGTGTTCTGACATGAATGTGGTGCACTCTGTTTATCAATGTTGTGAATGTATTTATCACTTAAGTACGTCAAATTTACTGTGACTTAATATGCCAAATTAGCGTGCTAATGGGCCACGGTAAGTGGAGCTGTACGTATAAGATTCGACGTGTTTAGGTGAACTAATCAGTCGCCTAGTATTGGTGCAAGGTAAGCTGAGATTGTTGAATGGCTGAACGGTAGCTGGCCCATGGCTCATGGTCCGTCGCAGCAGCTCCGGCTGGGTGACTGTTGGGGGCTGGTCGAGGTAAAAAGACGAGCAGCGTCGTATTTAAACTCCAAATCAGGAAATTTGGCCCGGGAGGGGTGGCCGAGCGGTTCTAGGCGCTACAGTCTGGAACCGCGCGACCGCTACGGTCGCAGGTTCGAATCCTGCCTCGTTCATGGGTGTGTGTGATGTCTTTAGGTTAGTTAGGTTTAAGTAGTTATAAGTTCTAGGGGACTGATGACCTTAGAAGTTAAGTCCCATAGTGCTCAGAGCCATTTGAGCCGTTTTCTTTTTTTTTTGGAAATTTGAACGGCTGTTGCTCACAAGGACTTTGCAAAAAAGAGGTACCAAAAATGGCGGAGTGTAAGACAAACTGAAAGATGACCTCTTCGAGAACTTATTATAATTCACACTCTAGGATTGACGGAAATCTGAATATATCTGCAATCTCAGAAAAATGAGGTGCATCGAATGACAACATTTCAATACACTTAAACCGATAGAGATTAATATTTCACAGCCATTAAACAGTTTCATAATGAATCTCTGAATTAAAAACTTTTAAATGCTTAATGTGACTTCAACATACATTATCTCAGAGGGTAGCATTGCACTATAGCTTTTATCACCAACGCTATGTATGCGTTCGAGGCCTGTTCGGAAAGAAAGGTCCGATCAGTCGCAAGATGGAAACCACTTTGAAAATTGACAACGTTTTACTTGTGTCAGTTAGCTACACCTTCCATTCACTTCTCTACATTTTCGCCGCTCCGATATAGACATTTGTCGTCTCGTTGTAACAACTTTCTAATATCCTCGTCGTAGAAGCAAGCCGCCTGTTCTTCCTGCCAATTCTCCATACGCTGGTCTACAGCTTGTTGTCTGTGGCAGAACGTTGTCTTCGTAGCTAGCGGTTGTTGTGAACAGAGATGAAACTCAAGGAGAGTCAAATAAGGGCTCTATTGTGGTTGATCAAACATTTCCCATCGAATTCGCTGCTGGTGCATCCTCATTGCCCCTTCAGAGTGCGGCCGAGAATTGTCATATACATAGAAGGAAACGTATGACAGTTACGTTATGTGGGCTGCAAGACATCAGGCGCACTATCACGCCAGGCCCTCATACTAGGCTGGGGACACTTGTTCTAAGCGTCTTTACGTGCTCACTGTGCATTCAGAACTGCAAAGAGTGACATGATGCTATCGAGGAACATACTAGAAACACTGTCCAACACATCTGTGCAAAGCCTCATCGGATTTTCACTGTGGTTTCCATTTTGCACCCCATCGGACCTTACTTTCCGAATAGCCCTTGTATCTATTTTATTTCTTGATTTACTAGGTTTTTATCTTTCCATTATGCAGATATTTGTCCGAACACCATATCCTCCATAATCACACAGAGAATGAATACATCATGAGTACCTCTCGTATGTCAGACTTGTGGAATTATTTAATGAACAATTTACAATTTTGCCAGTGACTTTATTTAAATATTATCTATAGTTGTTAATACAAAATCATGGTAATTTAAGAAGTGGTCTGTTGTATGTGTTAGCTGACACCATGTTTGTGCAAAAAGTGCCAAGAGACGCTTTTGACAAGCGGGCGAAAGTAAATAGTTAAACCTTATTTAATGTCTATCTGTGGTCATTCATCGTAAGCGCATTAATTATTTACGGAGACTGGGAATATTTGGAATTTAGGAAGCAATTCTGGAGAGTTTTACATTTCTACTTGAAGGAGGACGACATCTTTGTGGAACGAGTGTTATTTTATCATGTGAAAGATTGATTCTGAGCAGTGAACGGGCCGCTACTATACATTAACTTCTGAAGGGACTTTATATTTCGAGTGTTCTGAACGTGCTCCAGAGTAAGACTCCAATTTTTTCAGCTTGTGTTATAGAACTGAGGATAGACACAGTATGAGTTACTATTATTTGTATTACGTGTCATAATTTTTAAATCATTATGCTGAACTCCAAACTGTTTTCGGCTGGTGACTCTTTCGTGTATTGCGATTACGAAACTTAGTTTTCGCCTTCTTTGACAACTAGCTGGTTTGGGGATTTTGCTATCAGTCTCTTAACGTTCTCAACGTAACTTTTCTGCATTCGGTAAGAGTATTTTCATCATATGGATCAATTACAGACGTTAGAATATAACCTTTGTTATTGAATTACTCATTTAACTTCTATTTTGTGTTTCTGTGTATTTCATTAACTCCCATCCCTAGCCAATGCGGATACTATTTACTACAGGGTCACACCTACGGGTCATTATTTGCAGCGTGTTGCAGACATACACTGCTCGAGTCTATGACTACATCGAGCTACCCTTTTTAAACAGAGTCGCGCATAGTCCAAATACCTAAAATGCGAATAACCGCAGGTAGAGACGCAGCCGGTTTGCTCTTGTGGTATGTTGTTTGGAAGAGCAACTACACAGCGGTAACCTTACTTACCGTTGCTAAATTAATTTGTCCTTGAAATTTCTGATTCATAAAAGATTTTAATTAGAAAAGCCACTCTTTTACAACATTCTAAGCACTCACATAGTCACACAATTTCCTACTGGACGACGACCTGCTCACCACTTTGACAAAGACCACATTGACAATAAAAGATCCACACTCACACATATACGGCAGGATAAGAATAGGAAGCATTATAACAAATAAAAATACGTAAAATACGAGGTGAAGGAGAAATGCCCTGCTTGGCGATAGGCACGTGATTTCTCATTAAAGTTCAAGACAAAATTGTATCTTGTGACACCTTGTCCCCCAAATACGTTGAATGGAAATGCGGTTTAAAAAAAGAGGCTCTGCAACGTTGTAACTGTGTGCAGCGTAGCCAAGAACAGGTAGCACGAGCTTTGGGCTGTGCTGGAACTGTCCCATGGGCTCAGTGAGACGAGGCAGTGGTGGGGGGAGCCGATATTCAGACTCGCTGGTGTTCATTCACTGTCGCGCCTTTTTTCAGTTAAAGCATCAAATTTTAAGCGTCGTTTTCTTGTTTACCTCTCGCCGCAGTTTCAAATACTGCGTACCTCTTACTAACGAGCTCTTACGGCCGGGCAACGATCAAGATAACATTCCAAACAGAATATGCACGACCACGACCTACTGAAGTTGAGAACATTATAGGGGATTCTCCTCACCACGATCCACAGTATTTAACTGGCATTTACTTTTAAATTACTGGAAACGTTCCCTGAATGAGATTTTCACTCGGCAGCGGAGTGTGCGCTAATATGAAACTTCCTGGCAGATTAAAACTGTATGCCGGACCCAAACTCGAACTCGGGAACTTTGCCTTTGACGGGCAAGTGCTCTACCATCTGAACTACCCACGCACGACTCACGAGCCGTCCCCACAGCTTCACCACCGCCAGTACCTCGTCTCCTACCTTCCAAACGTGCAGAGGGAAAATTTCATTCTGGCAACTTCCCCCAGGCTGTGGCTAAGCCATGTGTCCGTAATATACTTTCTTTCAGGAGCGCTGGTCCTGCAAGGTTCGCAGGAGAACTTCTGTAAAGTTCGGTAAGTAGGACACAAGTTACTGGCGGAAGTAAGGCTGTGATGGCGGGGCGTGAGTCGTGCTTGGGTAGCTCAGATGCCCGTGAAAGGCAAAGGTCGGGAAGGTTCGAGTCTTGGTCCGGCACACAGTTTTAATCTGCCAGGAAGTTTCACTGGAAACGTTGTATACGTACCAAAGGACTGTGTACCAAAATTACAGCCGCCATCACGGGAGACCTCATGTTTAAGCACAACGACGGACCCGTAGGTACCGTTGAGATTGATCATGCCGGTTTCGTCCTGCGTACAGTTAAGTTCTTCGAGCTCCCTTTCGCGGTCATACTAGGAGTCGTCATGTCGGCTCTCACGCCGTATGGCACTGTACTCAGGCACCAGGCTGGAAAAAGTGAAACCTTTAACATGTACCCAAGTCTCAACGGCATTCGTCAACTCAAAATTGAATTGGTGAAGTACACTACTGGCCATTAAAATTGCTATACCAAGAAGAAATGAAGATGATAAACGCTTATTCATTAGACAAATATATTATACTAGAACTGACATGTGATTACATTTTCACGCAATTTGGGTGCATAGACCCTGAGAAATCAGTACCCAGAACAACCACCTCTGGCCCTAATAACGGCCTTGATACGCCTGGGCTTTGAGTAAAACAGAGCGTGGATAGCATGTACAGGTACAGCTGCCTATGCAGCTTCAAGACGTTACCACATTTCATCAACAGTAGTGGCTGGCGTATTGTGACGAGCCAGTTGCTCAGCCACCATTGACCAGACGTTTTCAATTGGTGTGAGATATGAAGAATAGGCTGGCCAGGGCAGCAGTCGAACATTTTCTGTATCCTGAAAGGCCCGTACAGGACCTGCAACATGCGGTCGTGCATTATCCTGCTGAAATGTAGGGTTTCACAGGGATCGAGTGAAGGGTAAAGCCACGGGTCGTAACACGTCTGATATGTAACATCCACTGTTCAAAGTTCCATCATTGCGAACAAGAGGTGACCGCGACGTGTTACCAATGGCACCCCATACCATCACGCCGGGTGATACGCCAGTATGGCAATGACGAGTACACGCTTCCAATGTGCGTTCACCGCGATGTCTCCAAACACGAATGAGACCATCATGATGCTGTAAACAGAATTTCTCCTCCTTACACGAGGCATCACATCAATGTTTCACCAGGCAACGCCAGTCAACTGCTTTTTGTCTATGAGAAATCGGTTGGAAATCTTCATCATATCAGCACGTTGTAGGTGTCGCCACCGGCGTCAACCTTGTGTGAATGCTCTGAAAAGCTGATCATTTGCATATCGCAGTATCTTCTTCCTGTCGGTTAAATTTCGCGTCTGTAGCAAGTCATCTTCGTGGTGTAGCAATTTTAATGGCAAGTAGTGTATGTGCCGTCTTACCTGGTTATAGGAGGATGCAGGGTCACCATCATGTTCGACGTGCATCCCTTTACCTGTGTTTGCTGCAGCGAGGAAGGATGTTTCCACCGAAACTGTCTCTGGCTCCGGCTTGTACACCCACCGCTCGACGACGCAGCACCCACTGTGCCGCCCGCAGTGCTTCCTGTCAGGTACGTAGCGCTCACCGCACCAAATGCCGATCTTCCGCACGACCCAGGGAACATTACAGACGAATACTGATGTCGCAAAAACTGATCCAGCACTGCAATCAGAGGCCTTCTCAGGGGAGACACTCGTCTGCCTAGCACCAATAGCCGTGAAACTGAGATGGAAATGGCACCTGGTGTTGTACTGGCTTCTGCCTTCTTCTCATCTGACAAGAATACGAGGGACAGCAGCTACCATTCTCATTGTGAACAGAATGTATCTAAACAAAAATCACCGCGGAAGCGCCAGTGGCAGCACCGTGCTCCCTCAGATGATTACCTTGAGGGAATGGGGCCGCATGATCACTGCCAAATGTGCGACGACGACAAGTCCTCTGAAATTCTGATGTAGACGGTAATGTTCCACCAATTCATTCCACAACTGCTTCACGTTGTAGTGACGTGGCGTAATAGATCCCTCGCGCGTGCGTCTCGAATAGTGACCCTCCTGCTGTGTCGACTCCACCTGCGTGAGCTGTGGACAGCCGCATCTGTACTGACATCTCCTATGTCGCGAAGAAGATATCTGGCTCGGCAACGACACAGTAGTTGTGACTTGATGGATGCTGCGGCTGCTCCACTCCAGACGGCCTCCGTAGGAGAAGATGTCACTTTCACGGAGGGCCTGCAGACTCAATAATACCGACAGGCTCCTTTCAGAGTCAATAACTCCCTTGCGCTTCATAAACTCACGATGTTACAAGATACGGTAAACGCGGCGGATGTAGACACAGACTTCCTCCAAGAGGACTATGTAGCGGATTTCGTCGGTCCTTTTGGATACATAGATCGTATCTCCGACGCGTCTGCCAGTGGGAGTGGCGTAACAGTCCTTCTCCGTGATGGCTTAACTGATGAAGACGTCATTTTCGTCCCTGGCCCGATAACCATCGATTGAGTCTTGGATGCATGCTGGCACGTACATTACGATAGGGAGGGATTCACACACGGTGAAATACGGCCAGCTGGCTTTTCTCACTGTCTGGGCTATATACGCACTGTCTCCTTGGGCCGCCGGATGGTATGGTATGGGCGAAACTCCTAGAAATTCAGCGTCTCACTCCTACATTCGCCTTACTGTCGAAAGCTCGTGGAGGCAACGCTGATTTCCTGCGTCCGCCAGCGATAGGCTTACCCGACCACACTCTCTTGGTGGCTGCTGTGCCCCAAGATGGGTCTTCTGAAGGCGCTGATTGCTCACGGCAGGGAGGTCACAGTTTGGAGGCGGCACACACTAGATTTTTATTACCGGATTCTGCTTGATTATGCCTCAGTGTTCTGCCCGTCAATGAGCAATGAACCGTGCAAAAGCCCGGATCACGACACTCACGAGGTGGCACCTCAAAGGGATGATAGTTTGCGCGCGAACCGTGCTTAGAATAGACTATAAAGAGTCGTCAATGTATCATATCATCACTGAATGCCAACATCGAGGACGGCGCTGATCCATGCTGTAGCTTTGGCCGACGGTCACTACGTCACTACGCAACGTGAGACTGGATATTCTCTCCATACTCACTTCATTTAACTGTTCGCAATACCACCTCATCCCATGGACGCGATTGAGGAAACGTCTCGACGTATATGCGGCATGCTGCCGCGGGACATGCAAATGGAATTACTTGAGGACGTGATGGAGGAGGAGGTCGCTGCAGCTATACTGGTCGGCGAACCTCACAAGTCGCCAGGTTCCGATGGCGTCCCATTAGAGCTCTACAGGACCTACCGCAGGTTACCAGCGCCGATGTGGACGGACGTATGCCGCGCCCTGATGTCCCCTGCGGTGGAGCTTAGTGGTGTCCTCCTCAAAGGGTTGTTCGTTCCTGTCGATGAACCAGATGTTAGAATCTGCATCAGTAACTACCGCCCCTATCATTCCTAAAAGCTGACACGAACATCGTTACCGGGACGCCTGTTTTGTAGTCTCCATGGCTAATGACTGGGATCTTGGCCTCTCTTGATTTCAGCCAGGCCTTCTATAGGGTTGAACTCTCCTTGATGATGCCGAATATAGGATTTCTAGACAGCTTTGTGGAAGTAATACTGCGTCTACTCTGGGGCGCGACGTCTAGGTTCCTGTACAATGGTCGCTCATTCTATTATGTCTCTCTGTTCTTCGTCAAATAAGGGGTGGTAGAAAACCTGTTTACTCGGATCTTTAGGCAACATTCAAACAAAGCGTATTAATGAGTTTTATTGGTTCAAATGGCTCTGAGCACTATGGGACTTAACCTGCTGCGGTCATCAGTCCCCTAGAACTTAGAACTACTTAAACCTAACTAACCTAAGGACAGCACACAACCTGCGACCGTAGCGGTAGCGCGGCTCCAGACTGTAGCGCCTAGAACCGCACGACCACTCCGGCCGGCAATGAGTTTTATTACAAAGTGTAAAGCGACAATACTTAACTTTGAAATTACAAAGATGTGTCGCAAGCAAAGGGCGACGAATTCGAAAGTAAAGCATATGCCAGACTGACATTCATTGGAAAAATCCTAAGGAAATGCAATCCGAAAACAAAGGAAGTAAGTTACAGTACACTTGTCGTCCCAGTGCTTGAATATCGTTCACCAGTGTGGGATCAGTACCAGATAGGTTTGATAGAAGAGGTAGAGAAGATCCAACGGAGAGCAGCGTGCTTCGTTACAGGATCATTTAGTAATCGCGAAAGCGTTACGGAGATGATAGATAAACTCCAGTGGAAGAGTCTGCAGGAGAGACGCTCAGTAGCTCGGTACTGGCTTTTGTTGAAGTTTCGAGAACATACCTTCACCGAGGAGTCAAGCAGTATATTGCTCCCTTCTACGTATATCTCTCGAAGAGACCATGAGGATAAAATCAGAGATTAGAGCCCACACAGACGCAAACGGACACTCTTTCTTTCCACGAACAATACGAGACTGGACTAGAAGGGAGAAGCGATAGAGGCACTTAAGGTACCCTCCGCCACACACCGTTAGGTGGCTTGCGGAGTATGGACGTAAATGTAGACATACAAGATAAGCAGTCTCTTCAGTATAAAAAAATCTGAAGTCGGGATTCATAGAGTGAACAAGCAAAGTAACGGGCGTTGACGCTTCTGTCCAAGTCACTAGTCTTGAAGCTACTTCTGAGCTGCGCCGCGACAAGTCCGGCGCGACGCTTATGTTCTCTTCGTTGTCATTCTGGAAAGGGGTCGGTCAGCGTGCAATTTTCTGACGTCTTCTCACAACCATCTCTTCTCTGTCGTTCCCAACTGGCGTGCCGACGGTTGACTGTATGCCATGACACATCCTAGTACAACGATCGTTGGGGCAAGGATGTCCTCTTTCCGCGATGCTGTACGCTCTCGCAATGGAACCGTTACTTTGTGGCCTCCACGAACGCCTCACCGGTATGATACTTGACTGCCACAGTTTTTGCAGCACGGCCTACTCGGACGACCTGGTCCTCGTCCTATGCAACAGCAACGATGTTCAGGCAGCATTAGAGTGCGTGGTATAGGACGTGGGCACATTGAGCATTGATTTTACGGCTGACTTGCGGTTATCTGTTTCCCTTAACAGCAGGCGCTTGTTACCCCAGATCCTGGAGGAGCTGCTTGTCCATCGACTAGGAAATCTGGACTTTTGCAACGGACCTTGTGTACAGACGTTGATGTCGCGTCGCGAATCCCACACGTGGGAAAGACTTCCTCATCCAGCCGTCAATGGCCAGACGCATGTTGGCCGTAGTGGGTTCCTTTCTGAGCCAAGGCATGTTATTTAAAGTCTGTTATGGACCCCTCACCTTCCTGTATGACAAAGGGGCGTTAGTCTTAGCAATGTCCTACATCGAACAACAGCTCTCTTGGTAAGCACGCAAGTCAAGATGTGGCGACGTACTCCAACTTAGCTCAGCAGCCTATTGATGAGAGCCTATAATCCGACCTCGCTCGTGACCCAGTTCCACTGAAAGATATTCCAGTACCCTTTTGTTCACTTGCCCTATTTCTTTCTTGAATACATCTACATCCGGACTGCACTTCTCCCTCCACGTCTATCAACGGCCAAGATAGTGATACCTCGCTACAGCCACGGCTTCCGCCGAATGCGGTTGAAGCAAACCACTCCCTCGTCTTCTGGAATGTCATGTAGCATTCAGTGCACGCCCCTACTCTTGCACCAGATGTCCAATCCACCTGGTACGTGACGGTTAACGGGAAGCAGGTATTCCAGTTATGTTTCCACCTGATACATCTAGCGGCAATGGCGTTATGTGTCACGTGTGCCGTGCAAGACGACGATGGTCATTGACTTGTCTGAGGCGAGGCAAGAAATATTTGACGTTTGGTCCGCCAGACATTGTCGTTTATAACACTCACGACTCTTCATAGATTCACCGCACAAATGCTTCTCTTCCCGAACGCTGACTATTTCCCGTGGGCGGAGGCCGGCTCAGTGACTTCGATTGGCTGTGACAAATGTGCAGCTGTTAAAAACCGTAAGTGCAAGCAATATTTCTCGAAATTTCTCCAGCGTGTTTTCCGCAATCCCCGTTTCTGCTGTATCATCCATGCTAGGAGCAGCTGACATACGTTCCTTCTTCCATTTTACAGATTCTGTCCCGTCAATAGCTATTCATACACACATGCAAGAAGACGCGCGTCGACGATATGCCACGCCGGTTTTCTCTCGCTGATGTGAAGGCGATCGCCAGTCTTCGCGAGGAGTTGCTAATGCGACGGAGATGGATTTAAAAAGAAAATTAAAAAAAATATTCCTTGCATCCTCCTTTCCTGCTTTTGGTAGGCGCTTTTGGGAATCTTTATTGACAGAAGCCAACGCCTGAAGTGTTGGAGCTTTTCTTTGGAGACGGGCTTCTTCTTAAAGGTAAAAGTGTCGATGGCATTAGCTTCTCCTCTTTTTTGTGAGCTTAGGTGTGTTCAGGATTGTGAAGAACTTAATAATAAAAGAGGAAAGAAGTTCTAAAAAGTTGGTAGAGCTCTTGCCGACGAAAGTCAAAGGTCTCAGCTTCTATTCCCGGTGCGGCACACAGTTTTAATCTCAAAAAAAGTTGTATCCTATTTACTCCTCCATAGTGAGGTATCTTGTGCATTTACATCTGTTACAGTTACCTTTATTTAAAGATTAATACATAGCATGAACGTCTTACATACATAAATGACCTCTTTGTTTCGTCCATCACACAAACAAAGTACACAGAACACAAAAGTTGATGTAGGAACAGCGACTGTTTCAAATTTGGGACAAAAAATACAGTATGGAGGCTACACTGGACTAAACATATTATACTTTCATATCACATAATACGGTATTTTGATAAAACTATTACGCACAATAATTCCATTCTATTTGTTAGACATCCAGGCTTTTCTACACAGAACCACTAGGTAAACACTCAAGAAACGTTCGCCTTAGAGATGTTGAAAGTGACCATCTTGCATTTCGAACTCTTCGTCACTCGCTGTATCATACTTTTCTTGGCCCTATGCAACATACCTCCATGCGTCCTGCATTTGACGATACCGTGCAGAATACGCACGAGCAGCAGCAGTAGCAATTTGATTATCGGATACACACACCACCAAAAGAATTTCTACGTATTCATCGTTCCTTTACGCCATCGAGAAGCAGCCCAGCTTGAACTTTATAGGACCAGTTATGGTTGGGCACTGCGCGGTTAATGGAAAAATGTATGCAGTTTAATGGATCACACTGTCATGTGATATGTTACTAACATGTGACTAAGTGATGCCCTGCTTATAAACGGCGAGAGTTAGGGAACGGACGTCTAAAAAATAAGAAAAAGAACCTGGGGAGGATTCCTACCACAATGGGATGGAAGAAAAGCGTTTGATGTCGCAACAGTCTATTCAGATTGGTACGGCTGTACAGTCTGATATGCGTTCCTTTGAACACTCAATGAGCTTCACGATGTAGCAGTGTTGCCAGATCCTCTGTTTCATACTTGTGTTTTCAAAATGGATGTGATCTGATTTTGTTCCATAAACTTTTTCTTCAGTCTGGATGAGGAATAGCATACCGACCTCCAAGTGCAACATTTTTTCTTTTGCCATATATACTGTTCCAGTCACGTTACCTTCTGTTATCTATGCACGTGACGTATAATGGAACATATGCCCCTGGTCAATTATCTGACCACACTTTCACGTCAAGCATATGAATAGTTAAAGGTATCCACAAACATCTAGAAATAGGAAAGAAGTGAGGATAGAAAACACGATAGAAAAATAAAACGAAATACGTACTGTTTAAGGTAGGGACACCGGGTTTTCCATACCCATAACAAAAATCAGTTTCTCCCTCTCGCCGGCCGGAGTGGCCGTGCGGTTGTAGGGCCTAGAGTTTCGAATCCTGCCTCGGGCATGGACGTGTGTGATGTCCTTAGGTTAGTTAGATTTAATTAGTTCTAAGTTCTAGGCGACTGATGACCTCAGAAGTTAAGTCGCATAGTTCGCAGAGCCCTTTAAAGCATTTTTTCCCCCTCCGTCTCACTTGCTTGTATCACACCAACAAAACAAAACAAAAAAAGAAAGAAAACAAGCGACAACTGAAGTGTCTTCCTGGTTAAATTCAAAAGCAGAATAAGAATCTCACTTATAGCAGAAAAACTGTAAGAAAATCTTAAGCGCAATTACCAACCTCTAGACTTCACTCATTCCGCTGTCAGACCATGTCATCCGTACCCATTCGATCATAAATACAAAGCAAAACATATAAAAGAAAACATATTATACTTTCATATCACATAATACGGTATTTTGATAAAACTATTACCGCTGTATCTAAAAACATTCGGTATACAGGAAACACTTGTGGCAAATATATAAGCCCTTAGCTATCAAATTAAAAATAATATATTATATACATTCCTTAATTGCTGCGTCTCCCGGCTTCTGACACATGTTACTGCTATGGTGCTGGTCTCTCCTCTGTCGAATTACTACGAGGCTCCCTCGAACGTATGTACACACCTTGCTGGATCACAAATTGGTTAGCGTTTCTAACCTCGCCACTGTACCGATTTTCGTTCACGGAAGTCTGCCTTTTCAAGTTCCATATATCGGGGATCTCCCGGTGACTATTATCCCTGCATTCGTAGCACTCGTTTGTTTGTCTAATCCGCCCACTCGAAACGATAGGGGCGTTGCCTATCAATTCTGTTACGCCCCCGCGTCCTATCGCACTGTTGCGTATGTTCCTACTTCCTTCTCTATAAAGCGTGGATTCATTATAATTGTTTGGACATGCCGTTTCTCCTGCATCATAGTCCAATTCCTGCAATACGCTTTTAAAAGTTTCAGCATCACCATTGTATTTCCCAAATAAGATAATATGCCTCAGATGTACCGTCAGTTTGGCGATACAAATCCTGATTAGCTCTGCAGGGCTCTACGGACTGTACACAGAATGATTCTTTTCAACAGTGTGCTCAAATAATCTCGCCCGACTGGTGAATCCTAACTGGTGATATTTCGGTAAAATGACGATGTCCTGTTTAGCGCAATCTTGCGCAGCCATGCTCCAGTATGTTGATATGAATGCGTGGCATTACTTTCGGTATGTACGATATTCTCACGCAAATGATCTCACTTCGAGGGCCACTTCCTTTTATAAATAACCGCGCATGAATTCGGTTCTGTACCCACTAGGCATGAATAGGCGAATTGGTGAAACCAAGCGCTGCGGTGGATACCATCTGGGGCATTACGGAATACTTATAACTTTCGTACGGACAAGAAATGGTTATAATCGAAGCCGTCCATTTCTTCACATTGCGAGAAACCTTGGACACTTCTGTTATTTTCGCGACATGTATGGGCGCATACGTTTCTGTTCTGCAGTCCCATTCATCTTCGTGTCCGTAATCATTGGGATCTACCCCTCCGGTAGTTATCACTACCTGGAATTTCTCTCTTTGGTGGATGTGGTCTAATTTTCATTC
This sequence comes from Schistocerca gregaria, assembly GCF_023897955.1. Taxonomy (NCBI): domain Eukaryota; kingdom Metazoa; phylum Arthropoda; class Insecta; order Orthoptera; family Acrididae; genus Schistocerca; species Schistocerca gregaria. The sequence continues at coordinate 709,724,034 of NC_064931.1, forward strand.
TACCTGCGTTAAGCGATCGTGAATTTCGCGCATCCATCCCCCATGTCCCGATTAATTTCACATTACCCTTCTTTGAACCTTAACAAGAAGGTAACTTTAAAACCGTCACCCACCACAGTAGGTACCGTACCATTGCTGATTTTATCCGCAACCAATAGTGCCTTCACACTTTTAGTTAATTTATCCACCACAACTCCGCCTGATCTAGAATCTGTTTCACTCGTTCTGCTTCAATATCTTGCTGCTCAGTTTCGACATGCCCTTTAACATCTACTCGTAATTAAATCTATTCGGCTTCCATGGTTTCAACCCTTGCCTCACCCTTGTAAATTCTGTGTCTTGTTCGGCACATACTTCTTCCCACAACCGAACGCTAGCGGTGTGGAACCTTTTATCTAAGCTATTACTGATCTCATCGATTTTGTTAGTAACTCCCCCCCCCCCCCTCCCGCCCGTTTCGCGGCAATCCATCGTATTGTGTCTTGCGGTTTACTACGTTTGTTTAGCTTTTCGTCCTGACTATTCATCCTCTTTTGTCATTTAAATCTTGGCTTTGTTTATCTACTTTCTGACTTACGTTGGTTGGTTGATTTCGGTGGAGGGGACCAGTCAGCAAGGCCATCGGTCCCATCGAATTAGAGAAAGATGGGGAAACATGTCTTCCGTGCCATTTCAAAGGAACCATCCCGGCATTTGCCTGAAGCGGTTTAGGGAAATCACGGGAAACCTAAATCAAGATGGCAATACGCAGGTTGAACCGTCGTCCTCCCGAATGCGAGTCCACTTTGCTAACAACTGAGTGACCTTGCGTGGCTAGCTCACTTAAGTCTTTACTTTGCCCACTTAAATCTTTCTCAGTTTCGATAGTTAGTGACTCACCATGTATATCCTATGGCCAGTTGGCTGATCGGACGCTACCTGTTATTGAAAGCGAGATTTGTACGTCGGAGTTGTCGTAGGAAACTGTATCCCTCGCTAATAAGTATGCCTGACGACCTTCGTTAATCTACGATGGTTACCCAGAAAGTAATGCACTCTCTTGTTTTCTTCAACAATTCTTTATTGAACTTAATGACAATTTCAGTCGGGAAACAATGGTGTTTTATCTACGCATTCTATTTTTCCACGTGATCTCCATCCAGTTCTATGACCTTCCTCCAGTGCGAAACAAGGACATGTATTTCCCGTCGGTACCGCCTGGCGGAGGCAGTGCTTCCCTGTGTGGATCACCTCCTCATCGTCCTCAAAATGCCGTCTTCTTATGAACTCACCATCCGTTCCCAGCGACTAACTGCACTTCCGTCGACAGCTGATGCTCCATATACTTTGCACAAGCGTTTGTGCATATTTCCCACAGTTTCTTTCTCTGCAGTTTGAAATTCAACGACGAAACGTTGTTTGTAAAGTACGTCATCTAAAGACGCTCTTTTGAAACTGTCCTGCAGCTACGCTATCTGTCGAAAGTGACGGAAACTTAGCACGCTCACTCAGGAGATTTCCGATAATACATACGTAACGTTTCGCATTCGTAGCATTGTTTTCGGCTGAGAAAAAAAATGCGGTGCGTTACTTTCTGAGCATTCCCCGTATATTCGAACGACATGGGATTAACTGACATCCGCAATGAAATCAAGAAGAATTCGAATCCCATTCATTGAGTTTACAATTATCTAAACACAAGGGAAAAGCTAAACATGGTGAACATCTTCGATCAAAATACTTACAAATGCAGGAAGTATTGAACTGTTTTAGCTGCAAGAAATGTAGGTATGGTGCATCCATAAGGTGCTGGGAAACACAGTATGAAAGAGAAGTTCTTTCCAGAGATCACAGCTGAATAAACTTTAAATGCAGATATAAGTGAGTTACTTACGGTATTAAGGAGAGCTTAGAAAGGCACCAGAATTAATACATGCACCAGCCGAGTTAACAAGAAAGTCATTGGTAAGCAAACATTCACTGTAACAAACGATACCTTCGAGAACACTAAATCGTAACAGTGCAGCATCAGTTTTCACCATTCAGGCTGCCGCCTCGAATATCGAATAAAACCAACCTCTCTAAATCGATTTCAAACCAGAAAGTGGCTGTTCTCCGCCGCTCCCGAAACAGAATCTTCTCTCTAGCGCTCTTTAAAACAGAATGTTCTCTGCTCACATAGCGAAAATGAATGTTTTTCATACTGCCACCCGGAACCATATGTCCTCTCCACCTCTTAGTTTCCCTAACTCTGGCGACTCTGCAAAAATAATTCCGCCAAAAACTCTCGTCAGTTAACCAGAGTTCGTATATATTTGTTTGACCTAATGGAAGAGGGAAAATTTTCGACACGAGCCCCTTCCTCTAGTCTTACGAACTTCAAAAGGATGTACGCCACATATTAGAGGCTTAGCCTTGGCGCTAGCCTATGAGGCATGATCGAACATTAGTTTCTCCTATAAAATAATAAATATTTTTTGAAAGCAACTTCACTCGTTCCACGGTTTTCCTAAACACCTATGTCATCATACATCTGTTTGGTGGCTTAACTACCCGCTTAATGGGCAGTTTGGTAACTTTATACACGCTCATTAGGATCTGTGCTGTCTTTTCAGCGCTGAAGCCATCCCATCTGCAAGAGGTGTGTCTCCACCATTAATCAGTGACTATCGACCCAGTTGCATTGGTCTGAGAACAGACGATGACGAACTCCTGTCGGGCGTATAAAGCGACCGCCCAGGGTAATAGCTTTTTGGGAAGCGTTACGCGAAGATTGAGCGTTGTCTGAGGGACACACAGAGGACGGCCTTAACAGACAGGGTGCGTGACGCGGATGTGAAACTTGGACATCCTGAAATCACCTGTTATTTCAATACGATCCGCCTTGCTTGTTCCTGTCGAAGAGAGTATCAAATTGACTATCGAGATTCTATTGAAATGAGCTAATTACGAGAGTGACAGCAATTGTTTCTGTTCTGCTCACACTGAAATTTCTGGTGGAAGCCAATCTTAACTGACTGTTTATTACAGCAGGCGGATTTCTTTGTCAAAGTGCAAATAGTGAGACACACTCCACCACCTTCCCATGTTCCTGTTATTAATCTAACTTTTTGTCACTTTGTTGTCAGATTGGATTTTCGTATCAACTGGATTCGGAAGGAAACTTGGACTCTGAACCAATATTATCACTTATCAATCATGCCGACCTGTTACGCCAAGCTTTGTATTAGGCTGTCGAGACGGAAGCGAATACTGCGGTACCTTCTATAGGATTAAGCTTTATCATAGATAACTCTTTCATGTACGAAATATGCGGGATGGATACTAAGAGCATTTCTGTTCTCTTTAGTATATTTGCTTGAACAGCTGTGGCACTTTCATACTTTCGCGGGGCGTGTCCGGGGATCGTTACGCGTTCTGCCTGCCTAACATCTCAGAAAAATGGAAAATTTGGCTATATATCTTGGAAAAAAGTATCATATTTATAAAAATTATTCCATTCCATCTTGGCGTTGTAATACGGCAACCTTTTACTGCTACTATTAAAAAAACAGTCTTACTTTTTTATTAACTTAAAAACACGTTTCGCCCGGATAAGGCATCATCAGGTAATATTAAAAAATAAGAAATTTTCTATCAAAAAGCATTAATTTAGTAGGCTTCATAGAAGTAACGAGTTAAAATGTTTCTAAGGCCTGCAGAAATCGAACCCACTTAATTACCCCTAGCATCTGTGACTATCATGTATCATACACGAATAACATAGGCTGCGTTTTGCATTATTAAGGTTTATGTTATCTTTTGAGGTTACTACCGTGAAGATTCATTCACTCTCAGTGCGTTATTAAATTTGAACTCATGATATATTTTAAGCTTGTAGATGTATGGATGCGTGTGAGATTCTTTCTCTGGGCTTCACGGATCATGACTCTGACCAAAGGATCTAAAAAGTTATGGAGCTGATTCACTTGGCTCTCTTATTTAGAACGTGACAGGGTCTCTAGGAGATCACTGTGGCCTCGCTGAACCCCAGCGATTTCAAGATTTTGTGATATCTATTTCACTCATATTTGATGAAGTTCAGCAATTGTGTAATGGCATCATTTCTTAAATTTCCTTACCGAACGAATATTCTGCAGTAAAATTTAACATTTAGAGTTTCTTTTCTTATTTATGCCTCTGTGAAATTTATCAATATTTGGTCTCACACTATTGTTCAACTAGGGGCCTTAAAATTCAGCCTACATTTCTTATTGTTTCGATGTCCGCCCCTGGTAGCTGACTGGTCAGCGCGACAGAATGTCAATCCTAAGCGCCCGGTGTAACACCTACAACGCCTCTGGGTGTTAATAAACGAAAATATCTCCTAAATTAGCTCCCATGCCCTAGAAATATAAATTCAGAAAATGTCCCAAGCCTCTCCACAAGAAGTAATTTACGAAATAGAAATAAGAGCCAAATAGATGGAAATCTGTATTAGACAAATAATAGAAAAAATGGCTCTGAGCACTATGGGACTTAACATCTACGGTCATCAGTCCCCTAGAACTTAGAACTACTTAAAGCTAACTAACCTAAGGACATCACACAACACCCAGCCATCACGAGGCAGACAAAATCCCTGACCCCGCCGGGAATCGAACCCGGGAACCCGGGCGTGGGAAGCGAGAACGCTACCGCACGACCACGAGATGTGGGCAGACAAATAATAGAAAAAGAAAAGACTTTTAATCATAAATTTTGGAAGCATGAGAGGGGGGAAAAGCGATAGAAATGGTTAAATTATTAGTTATTCTTATATATGAAAAAATCAATATTATAGTCACAGAACGTAATTCTTGAACACCAAAGATAGAGTTTAATAAAGTATAAATAGACATACAATGCAATTATGATACTACAGTCTCTATCCTCTAGTCTGTTCGAAGTCAATTAGGACGTACAGCTTTAGGAAGCAACAATAGGAGCTTTGTTCAACGAGGGCGCAAGAATAAATCACGTCGAGATTGTTTTTTGGGAAGCATTACTTTCAGATCAGAATTAGAACTGCAGACTAGTAACTGAAACAAGTGAACGAGAATCTATTGAAAACACTAGTATTAATTTACTTATGGGTTTTTCCTTCAGAACTGGGAAGACAATACGCGTAGTGACTCACTGGGGTTAATTTAAGCACTAGCCGGGATAAAACAAGACCCCTCAATACTAGTCAATGTATAGATAAATTAACATTCCTACTTTCATGCAAGATACGGAAGTCGGGATAGAAAAATGGGTCGCTACAAAGTTATATGACGCCCTATAACGTGGGGCTCGATCAAAAGACGAATTAATCAAGATTTAAAGCTGATACAGGATTTGAGGCTCGAACAGAATCTTAGGAAGAAAACCGTCATGCACTATTTGTTTAACAGGTCGCGAGAAACGCAAGTCTTTCCAGTTGCTGGGGGAGACGACCGGCAACGCAGAGGACGATTCAGCGCAACCAATAGGCGACGGCGCTGGACTTCGAGTCTACGAGCGCGCAGCCAATCACATCGCCGGTAATCTACGGAACCGCGAGAGTACAGCTGATCGCTGTACTTCACTGCTCGTCTTTACGAGACCTCACTAGAGATTACTACGCAAAAGAATCTACCTCAGGTATTTAATTAATTTTTGCTAAAGAAATCTTGGTAGGAGTTGTTTCTTTTTGTCACCTTGATAATAGTGTCGTAGTGTAGGAAGTGTATATATTTACTGAAAAAGCGTGTGACGATTTATATTAACTTTATAAATGGCTAGACGTAGGAGAAATACAATGGATGATACGGAAGATTTACCATTCGGTGAACATAATGTTCAGATAAATAACCCTGTTGATTTGCAAGAAAGTATTCGTGATACCGCTCATAACATAGGAACAACTGCCGATATGAATGTAAGCTCAGTAGGAGAGCAGAATACAGGTACTGTGTTTGGAGATAGTACGTTCCAATCTAGTAATACCAATACTTTGGATGCTAGCTTGTTAATTAATATTTTTACTCAATTTAAAGATGAATTGGTTAAAGAAAGTAGATTAAAAGGAGTGGAGCGTTCAGCGAGAGAAGCTGAGCGAGAAGCTGAACGTTCAGCGAGGGAAGCTGAGCGTTCTGCTAGAGACGCAGAGCGTTTCGCTAAATTGGAGGAAAGTATTGCATCCAAAGAAGCGGAACGTTCAGCGAGAGAAGCTTAGCTTTCTGCTAGAGACGCGAGCGTTTCGCCAAATTGGAGGGAAGTATTTCTGCTAGAGAAGCAGAGCGTTTTGCCCAATTAGAAGAGAATATTTTAAAAGAAAATAAAAAATTTGCCGATAAATTGGATAACTTAGGCTCGGATTTTAAGAAAAGGTTTGAAAAAGTCCAAGATGACGTACAAGAGATTACTGAAAGGTATGATAGCATGAGCATTAAAGTTACGCATTTAGAACTGAATCAGGATTCGATCGTAAAAGATGTTAATAACTCCGTAAAAGATGTTAATAATTTGACCGTTAGAAAATCTGCCAGGGTTACTAAACAAGCCTCTGATATTGTAGATGATACTCAGCGGTCACATCAGGAAATTATTAATGGTTATAAGCAAGAATTTAAATTAATAATGGGAAGAGCGTTAGATGAAGTATCGAAACAACATTTAAATTCAAATTTCAAAGTTTCTAGTAATGAAATTCGTGACGAGGGAATGGACAGCTTGATGATAGTATTTCCCCAAGATTGGACAGAACAGGACAAAACACAGTTTATTGTCTCTAAAATGGTCGGAGAAGCAGCTATTTGGGCTACCGACGCAAGTGAACGATGTTCTTCATGTCAGGAATTTGAGTGATACAAACCGATATCTTTTCTGACCACGATTTTCATTTTAGACCGAAGAAACCGGTGAAATCTGGTGGAGATGTGAATAAAAATGATGTAATGTCTGGCTGGGATTCGGAACCCCGAATGCAACAAGGTTGTTGATCTAATTTAAAAATTGAAACCAGTATCTTTAAAAGTAGACAATTCCCCACGTTTTCAATCAAGAAAAATAGCGTTCAAATACATACTAAAGCATTCATTTATAGCTTTATGATAGTATTTCCACAAGGTTGGACATAAAAGGACAAGATATAGTTTATTGTCTCTAAAATGGTCGGAGAAGCAGCTATTTGGGCTACCGACGCACGTGAACGATGTTCTCATTGTCAGATATTTGAAAGGCTATTTCTGGCAAAATTCTGGTCATTTAGCAAACAAGAAAGATTACGAATTGAGGTTTACAATCCTGAGATATTCAGTTCTAAAAAGGGTACTCTTAGGAATTATTTTGAAAAGTACATAAATAAGACAAAATTCTGGTATAATCCTATTTCGTTTAGGGAAGTAATAAGAATTTTAAGATCTAGATTGCCAGTTTATAATTGAGAACGTCTAGTGCTGGTGCCCGATAACGATCTTGAGTATTTTTTGCCCATGGTAGATGAAGTAGACATTCTGTTAGAAGATGCTAGACATCAGAATATTAACAATAATTATTGTCAATTTAACGTAGGTAGTGTGGTAATAGCAACTACCTTAACTACAACAATAATAACTTCGCTCAGGGAAACGGCAATCGAAATGGGAATAATAATAATATTAATCAAAGGCAAAATTTTAATTCTGGGCAAAGGTATAGACCTTCTTTTGGGAACAATAATCAGAATTTTGGTAACAACCACTATTACGGTTCTAATGATAATTTTAGAGTCAGAAACGGTAATAATACATCGAATGATGTCCAGAATAGGAAGCGTAGATCTACAGAAAACCAAGCACAAAATTTTAACGGAATGCACAATATTTCTGCACCGAGTACATCTTGAGCACGTAATCGAAATGTACAATGGGAGGAACCATGTGTGAGTAATGGTAATAGCAGTTTCAGAACCATTATGAATAGTGCTGACAATTCAATATCGTTATCCGATAGAAAAGGTTTCAATAATTCCGGTGCTTTAGGTAACGGTCAACATACTCTGAGAATAGTAGAAGTACACGACGAACCCAAACTTGCGACTGAAAATAGGGAGGTAAACTGAAGCCAGTCAACGTAGGCCTTCCTCGGTTGACTGGAGGGTATCAGGAAGGCAAATCTTGTGATACGTACATACTCCGATATAATAATGAGAAAGATACCCGAGAAGAACTGTTAGGGGAAAGACACTGTACGAAGGCCAATAAAGAGACTTTATTAGCCAAAGAGCAGGTAACGATTGGAGAAATTCCTGTGCAGGTATTGATAGATACTGGGTCCTCAGTGAATGTCATGAATTACAGTTTCTGTAAGCAGATTTGTCGATGTAAAACGACGCGGACTTTACCGGTATCTGGGTGCCCGATATATGGGGCGTTTATTGCTAAAGAAGAACGTGTTAGGATGCAGGTTCAGGTTGAGATTGAAATACAAGATGAGCGACTAATAAGCGGCTTCTTGATTGTTGAGAAACTTTCTGTAATGTGTATTTAGGGTTGGAATTTCCTAAGAGATCACAGTGATATCTTATATATTAGAGAAGGTACGTATAAGTTAGAAATAAGCGATCAATTTGTTGAGTTAAAGTTCATGAAAAGATCTAATGTTCATGGAACGTACTGCAATAGCGTTATTATAAGATGTTTGACAAATGACATTTTACAGCAAGGTTGTGATCATCATTGCGAGGATCATACAAATGAAATCAGTGAAAATATTATTAATGATAAAGCATCGGTATCAGAATATCTCACGGATTTTCAAAGGGAAGATTTATCTTCAGTGTTAAGGAAGTTGAAATCCGTATTTAATTAAAAAAACCAGGAGTAATAACAGGGTTTGAATATAACATAAGGGTTTATCCGCATAAGAATTTTTGTAGAGTAAATTACTCAATACCTTGGTCAAAAAGAGTAGGTGTTCAAAAAGAGATTAAAAAGATGCTAGAATGGAGTATTATTGAAACGTCCTGTTCTGAATATTGCAGTCCATTGTTGGCAGTGAAAAAGTAAAATAGTGATCTAAGATTGGTTCTAGATGCTCGAGACATCAATAACATTTTAATACCCGTGAGAACAGGACCTGAAAACCTTGAGGAATTGCTACAGAAATTCTATGGAGTCCTTTTTTTAACTTCTTTGGACCTCCGAGTTCTTATTGGCAAACAAAAATAACGGAGGAATCACGTAAATATACGGCATTTGGTTTCGGTGGCCTGTGCTATCAATTTGAAGTCACGCCATTCGGATTAAATATTAGAGGAGGAGTTCTTATAGCCGCACTGGATACAATCTTGGAAGCTGAATTACTCGAAGCAGTGATCATATATTTTGACGACCTACTGATAGCTACTCAAACTTGGGAAGAACATTTATATTTGTTAAATAAAGTTTTATAAAGATTTAAAGAGTATGGGGTTACTGCTAATTTAACAAAATCTAAATTTGGGAGAAATAAGATCAAGTTTTTGAGGCACATTATTTCACCCAGTGGTATTGTACCCGATCCCAAGAAATCAGACAGTCTGAAGAATATTCCTTATTCGAAATCTAAAAAGCAATTGAAGTCATTTCTGGGATTGGTGTCATTTTTTCGAAAGTTCTTACCTAACCAAATTCTTAACAATGACGTTTTATTAAATTTATTACGGAGAAATGACTGTAAGAAAGCGTTTGATAATATTCGCGATTCCTGGACTTGGAAAAGGATTTTTGCATTGCAGTTGATGCGTCAAACGTCGGACTTGGTAGTGTTCTATTCCAAATGGAGAACGAGAACGATCCTAATACTATTAGAATTATTAGTTTTGCAAGTAGAATTCTATCAGCACGTGAACGGTCGTATAGTACTACCGAGCTGGAAGTTCTGGCCGTTGTCTGGTCGTTGAAGAAATTTAGGTATTTTGTTTATGGTAAAAAGATTACGGTTTACTGTGACCATCCAGCAGTGCCATTCTTGTTATCCAGTAAAATGTCACATGCCGGGTTAACTCGTTGGCTACTACTGTTGCAAGAGTATAAGTTCGATGTAAAACATGTAAAGGGTCGAGACAACGTAGTAGCAGATGCGTTGTCCCGATTACCTATAGGTTTAAATGAAAATAATTATGACGACAGCGAACACAATTTTAAATTATTTTAATTAGATCAACATCTTATGAGAAGGAGTTTTATGAAATGTGTAACAAAATCACTGAATTGCAATGTGCCAATAAGAAGTGGGGCAATGTAATACGATCTCTAAAACAAGCGAGTAACGTGAACGACAATACATATCAGCTGATCGGTGGGACATTGTACTATCGTAAAAATGCAGATTCCAATAATTTAATATGCTTACCTACTGAATGTTTGACTACGTTTATTTGGTATTTCATTTACTTTGGGGACATACGGGTGTAAAGAAATGTGTAAGCAAATTATTAAGATATTGTTTTTACCCAAACTTGATAAAATATGCAGTACAAACTTCGTCTAGATGTATTTTGTGTCAGAAGACTGAGCCACGTAATATCAGTAATAAAGTAGAATTACATCCTATCATTCCGTATAGACCACTGGAACTGATTTCGTGTGATGTAATCGGGCCGTGGCCGATTGTGAAGGGAAATTTTAGATACGTGATAGGTTTCTACGATGTGTTTCTGAAATTTATTAAGTTATATCCTATAAGAACTACGAATGTAAGACCTATGTTGAGGATATTTGTGAATAAATATATTTATGGGTTAGAGAAACCAGAAAGCGTAGTTACAGGTAACTCATCATATTTTATTAGTAAACGTTGGAAGCAAGTGATGTTCGAACAGAACCTTCATCTCCAAGCACAGACCCGATAGAGCGGGTATTTAGAGAGTTGAATAGATGTATGAGGGCTCACATCTCGAAGAACCATGTAAGATGGACTGAAATGTTGCCAATTTTCGAAAATATACATAATAACCTACCATATCTCTCTACAAATTGTACGCCTAATGAGGTATTTTTAGGTAAACAGGATTCCATAGAATGGTTATCTAATCTTCCGATAATGACTAGATCTCCTATGAAGAAAGGAGATTTACTTAAAGTAGTACATCAGTCATTAAAGCACCAACCCTGTACTAGGGAAAGACAATTGACAAAAAGTGAAACCTGTATCTTATTATAACATATGGGATAAGGTGTTAGTATGTAAATACCCAAAGTCATTGATCTGGAAGAAGTTCAATAAAAAATGGGAATATTTGTTCGACGGACCTTATCAAATAATAGGCAAACCTTTTTCATGTAGTTATGTATTAGCAGACGAGAAGAACCGTGTAAGAAAAGACGTTTATCATCATGCGGAAGTTAAGAAGTTTATTTTGAAGTAATACTAATTTTATGATTTCAAATGTTAATATTATTGTGGTTATTATATAACAATTATGTGTGTAGAAGTCATTTGAAGCGCCTGCAAGTTCATATTACAGAGAAATCTTTCTTATCAACGTTATTAGTTGTGTAGGTGGGCTTTACGCCTATGGTAGTACTTAGTTTTGTTCTGAATATAATAAGTATATTTGTTTAAATAATTCTAGGTGTTGGAAGGCTTCGCGCCTTTAATACAATTGTTTTATTATTTGTTTAAAGAATTCTAGGCGTAGGTAAGCTTCACGGCTTTAATAAATTTGTCTTATTATTTGTTTGGAGGATTCTAGGCATAGGAAGCCTTCACGCCTTTAATAAATTTGTCTTATCATTTGTTTGAAGTATACTAGGTGTAGGAAGGCTTCACGCTTTCAAAAAAGTTGTCTCATCATTTGTTTACAGAATTTTGGAAGTAGGAAGGCCTCACGCCTTTTGTAAAGTTATTTGAACATTTGTTTAAAATATTCTAGGTGTAAGAAGGCTTCAACGCTTGTGTAAATTTATTTGAACATTTGTTTAAAATATTCTAGTTGTAGGAAGGCTTCACGCCTTTTGTAAAGTTATTTGAGCATGTGTTTGAAGTATACTAGTTATAGGGAGGCTATATGCCTTTAATAAAGTTTTCTTGTATTTATTTGAAGAACACTAGGTGTGTGAAAGGCTCGACGCTTGTGTTTAAGAATTATTGACTGTGAAGAAGTTACTTAATTGTTATTGAAGTTTGGTAAAGGATTTTGTTTAAAGGATATTATCTATAGGTATTTTTCATACTTTGAAGGAAGTTTGTTGTGTCAATTTGAAGAACATTAATGGTAGGAAAGCTTTACGCCTCAGAAAATTAATTAAATGAATTTGTTTAAATAATATTGCTGTGAAAAATCTGTAGATTTTAATGAAAAATGTTTACAGATTTACTTGATGATTGTTCAATATAGATAAGTGGTGTTCTTGTGATGAGATTTCTTGAGTTTGCTATTAGGTTAAAATGTGATGTTATCCATAAATGGATTTTTAATGAAGGAATGGTAGAATTATAAGGATTATGCTGGCTTTACGCCTGAAGATAGTTGAGATTCAAATCTTCAATTATTATTTATTTATTTAAGGGATAGAAAATTCTAATGTATAATCTAACGACATATGTCACCTTTGTTACTGTATTAAGTTTCAATACTTAGATAATGTCAAGTAAAGGTGACACAAGGAAATGTCTCTGAAAGTTTTCTGGTGGTAGGAAGGATGTTTGTGCAAGGTTATCGAATTCTCTTGCGTAGTCATTTAACAAAGATGATTCAGTAAAAAGGAAGTGTTTGTTTTAAAAGAAAGTGCCGTGTGAAGTGTCAGTGGTGAGACATATTAGTGACGAGGGAAGTATGTTTTCATATAAAGTAGGGAAAAACTACTAATACGATTTCTTCGTGAAATGAATGACTTAAAACGTCTTAACTATGGAGTTAGAATTTATAGAAGGTTGTGAACCTTTATAAGCAATATTGTGACTAACTGTTGGCCTCTGACGCGTAGATTGAGCTGAACAACGTTATAAACGTGAGAGAGTGGGGGGGGGGGGGGGGGGCGGCATTCAACAGAAGATATTAGAGAACAGAATGTGGACAAATTACTTAAAAGTCAATGGAATACTTTGAATCCACTGTTCCAACCTAAAATTGAGCAGTAGTGTAGTAATATCGGTGATTATCGGGGAAGATTCAGCTATTAACTGCTGTATACAGCAAAACATCGGACTTGAGGAAATAAGTCTCAGTCGCAAGTCAAAAAAAGAGGCGGCCGAGAGCAGAACCAGATCGACAACGCAGCCTGGGCGATCTGGTGCAGTTGGGAGCGTCTCTTTGCTTGTTTCATCACCAGAATTGACGTCAATTGTCTGTATTAAACAATGAGATGCAGACATTTGAGAGCCTAGATCGTAAGCCGGAATAAGAGGCGGCCGAGTGAAGAACCAGATTGTACAACGCTGCCTGGTTAATCTTGTGCGGTAGCAGCTTCTCTTTTGCGCGTATTGTCATCGGCAGAAAACTCAAGAAATTGTTGAAGTTTCGTAAAATTTGTTTTGTATAGAGTCATGATATTTTTTAAACAGAGCAGTGTGCTTATTCTCTATATAATAAGTGACAAATTTAAATTATTGAATTGTGTAGTGGCAGTTCGGTTAAGTCAATTTATTACAGGTTCTGTCTTGAAATATTTAGTGGGCAAATCTGTTAAGCCGTTTTGAAATTTTAATGTTCGTCAAATTTGTTGTAACCAAATTTTGTATGATGAGAATGATGTATGAAAGAGAAATGAAAAAAAGAAAAAATGGAAGAAACAACACCCATTGCTAGGACCATGATAAGCGAAGACAGTTTACGCTTATCGTAGTCCTGGTAGGGGGGGGGGATGTAACACCTACAACGCCTCTCGGTATTAATAAATGACAATAGCTCCCAAATTAGCTCCCATGCCCTCGAAATATAAATTCAGAAAATGTCCCAAGCCCCTCCACAAGAATTTTAATCATAAATTTTTTAAGCATGGGAGGGGGGAAAAGCGATAGAAATGGTTAAATTATTGGTTATTCTTATATATGTGAAAATCAATATTATAGTCACAGAAAGTAGGTCTTGAACACCAAAGATAGAGTTTACTAAAGTATAAATAGATAAACAATGCAATTATGATACTCCACTCTCTATCCTCTAATCTGTTCGAAGTCAATTAGGACGCACAGCTTTAGGAAGCAACAATAGGAGCTTTATTAAACCAGGGCGCAAGAATAAATCGCGACGAGATTGTTTTTTGGGAAGCATTAATTTCAGATCAGAATTAGAACTTTTGTCATATTAGAGGAACGGGGAAGTGATCGATAATCTCTCTGACTTTAAAGTCACTTAATGTGAAGAATGAAATATTTTACGGAATTTCGATTTTTGCACAGATTCTGAGTTTGTATTGTGATAGTGAAAAATATTTACTTCACGCGACTAGTAATCATAGTTCGTGACAGTTTATGGATATTAAACGAGAACAATCTTTTTATCGAAAGTGACAGAAAATTGTTTAGCATCTTTGATACTGACGGGATTCCAGATTGGATGGTTATTCAAAGAACACCTTTGAATGCGATCGTGTGAATGGACTGATTTGTTAATAATTATTGTTAAATAAAGTAACGTGTTAATTTGAAACTAACTATTCGTCTTGAACTTTACTTCGATTTAGGTTAATAAATCATTAGGTTAAGTGGTTTTCAGCAAGAATAAAGTGCAGACAAGTAACTGAAACAAGTGAACGAGAATCTATTGAAACCCCTAGTATTAATTTACTTATGGTTCTTTCCTTCAGAACTGGGAAAACAACAAGTGTAGTGAGTCAGTGGGGTTAATTTAAGAACTAGCCGGGATAAAAAAAACTCAATAACAGTCAATGTATAGATAAATTAACATTCCTACTTTCATGCAAGATACGGAAGTCGGGATAGAAAAAAGGGTCGCTACACCGGGTTCGATTCCCGGCTGGGTCGCAGATTTTCTCCGGCTCAGGGACTGGGTGTTGTGTTGTGTTGTCCTAATCATCATCATTTCCTCCTCATCGACGCGCAAGTCTCCGAAGTGGCGTCAAATCGAAAGACTTGCACCCGGCGAACGGTCTTCCTGACGGGAGGCCTTAGTCACACGACATTTACATTGTTTCGATAAATCTTCTGCTATACGATTCTGATACGATGATAATTAAAAGCTGCGGACTGCCTTTCGGCAGGTCAGTGGATTTCGACAGACGTCTGTCTTTCTCTGAGCCTATGCTTTATTTTGTGCACACGGTGTCAATGTAAAAACTGTTGGTGTAGCACAAAGTAATTGTTGGTGCCAACACAATTCTGTCTCTGATACTTTACTATGTATTGCAATAGAACTCAAATCTAGTGACAACTTTATCCATGGTATAGATTTGTTTACGCGAGCTTTTAAAACAGTCGTCTCGTGTGTAGTTTGTAACAATGGACAAAATGATATAACATGCGACCAAAATAAGTTTAAAAATTGGCTGGAGAATTTAAAGATTACGGAAATTCACCCAAAGATAGTGGATGATGATAGAAAGCCTGTTTCTTCAGTTTAAACAGTTCAGAAGAGGGTGGATGATTTCTAACGTGCCCGTGGTTGTCTTGAAGACTATGAGTGTGAAAGATGTCATAAAATCTACAACCACGTATGACGAGTGAAGTGCCGTAGTGACAAAAGACTTCACTTATAGTGTGGAGGTTGACTGTTCAGACTTCCGTCTGACCATCCAGATTAGGTTTTTCCGTGGTTTCTCCAAATCTTTTAATGTAATTTCTGTTATGATTTCTTCGAGAAGAACACGACCGATTCCCCTCCCCCCCATTTCCTGTATCTGAGCTTGCGCACCATCTCTAATTACTTCGTCATCGAGGGGACGCTAAATCGTCACCTTTTTCACCTACGGAGCCAGTGGCGGAGAGAATATGATAATTCGCAGTTGACAATGGAGAGAGTGTGACATTTGATCTCCAACGCTGCTAAGAAGATATTTCTGTCTAGAAACACAAGTTTTAAGAAATTATGTTGCCTAATTTCTAAAAGGGTATTCTGTTAATCTACAATGAAAGGTAGTTTCAAATTCTGAGATGTATTTGTTGAATGACAAATAAATGGAAACGATAAAACGTACTTTTCGACAACATTTGTACCATGGAAAAAATGCCATTGTTTCTATGTGTCGAGTTCATTTCATGCCAGAAGCAAACAGTAATCAAATTAATGGGTGAAATCCGGTGACCCTTATAAAAATTACCAATTCCTACTACCAGGATGGTAATTCCAAAGTTTCCTGGGACGCAGAAGAGATCCTTCGTATTAATTATCTTGCGTAGTATGAAACCTACTTATTTCTGTAACAGAAGGGTAAAAAATACGTGAGAAATGATCTAGATTGCAAATGGGGAAAAATCTTCCATCAGAAGAATTCACTTACCGCTAAACAGGCTTTGGAAAAGAAAAACACATTTTCCAGATTTAAAACAAACTGCCTACCTCCTTTTGCATTGCCTAGAGGAATTTAAGACCGTAAAATTATAAAATTTCTGTGTACAGTAACGTTGTTACAGCAGGCAAAGGAGAGTATTTTTCTGATCTTGCAGAATAACATATCAGAAATCTAATACAAACATAGTAATACCTCTAGACTAAGTGAACTAACTCGTGAGGGGCTGAAAGAAGTTTCATCTTAGATGAGTTTCTTTCGGTTTTCTTATCGCATTGGGTTTTAGCTATAACTCAAGATTACTGCAGCTTCTCCTGGCTTTATTGTCAGGAGCTGATTATCATAAAGGTTTTCGTCTTAGCATTCTAGATTTTTATCTTTTTGTCTAATTTGTGGTTAAACGGCCAGTTCGTGATGACCATAGGTATGATAAATGGACAGTTGTAAATTAACTTTAAAGTACGTTACTCCACCGCTTATGTGATTTAATTCAGTCTTTTGTATTTATAGCACAGTTTTATGATCTGAAGATTGTTAAGTAGAACGAATACCGTTATCTTAACGTTTCGGAGCAACCTAGAAGACAAATACACGTATCAAATACGATATCTTTACGGAGAATATGTGTCCTGTAGATAAAAGTGGAAAAATCACTAAGAATGAGAAGAAATCGTATTGCTTCTGAGCAGCCAGTCTCATCATCTCTATCATTACTGTGGCCAAAAGTGTTCTGAAGTTTTCCTGGACGGACACTTCGAATTCAAATGGTTCAAACGGTTCTGAGCACTATGGGACTTAACATCTGAGGTCATCAGTCCCCTAGAACTTAGAACTATTTAAACGTAACTAACCTAGAGACATCACACATATCCATGCCCGAGGCAGGATTCGAACGTCCGACCGTAGCGGTCGCGTGGTTCCAGAGTGAAACACCTATAACCGCTCGACCACACCGGCCGGCCACACTTCGAATTCATCGTCAAGGAGAATTTTGTGAAACAAGGTCAACGTCAGATCCTGCTCCATAACGATATCTCCTCAGATTCGTGTGGCCGAATCCTGCACTCAAAGATTCTCACATCCAGACACTCCTTCACCCACCCTACAGCCATAGCTTAGCTTCGCGCGACGTCTTTCTACACTAACGAAAAAAGTCGAAATACTGAAAAATAATTAATGTAGAACAATGAAATCTCGGGAACACATTTTTTTAGGTAACACATTTAAGTGATTAATATAACTAGGTCACACGTTAATGTCAGCGTGAGATAAGCGACTGCAAATGTGACATGCTGGTACATTAATAAGCGGTGTAGCCGACAGAATGTTAAATGTATGGGTGCTAAGGTGTAGGCACTATGTTGTACACGTGCCGGTTGTCAGTTTGGGGGAAAGGGTCCCATGCCTATTGTACATGTTGCACAGGGACGGTTAATGCTATTTGTCATTAAGGCTGGGGCTGTCGTCCCATGATATCCCATATGTCCTCATTCGAGACATATCTGGTGAAAGCGCAGACCAAGACAACATGTCGAAACACTGTAGAGCCCATTGGACTACAATAACGGTATGTGGGCCACCGTTATCCTGTTGGAAAACACTACTAGGAATGCTGTTCATGAATGGTAGCATAAAAGGTAGAATCACCAGTCTGATGTACAATTTTGCACTTTGCGTGGAACACCCACGAGAGTGTTCCTGCTGAAATACGAAATATCACTCCAGACCATAACTCCAGGAAAGAGTCAATTGTGCCCAGCACGCAGAGAGGTTGATTAGTCCTCAAAGTAACCGATTCGTAATAGTTCGTTGTGTCACTGTGGTGCCGACTGGTGCTAAAGTGCTACTGCAGATGAGGTAGGATGAGCCAGAGCAATACGCTGAACAAGACGGTCCTCCCTCTGAATAGTGCCACTTCGGTCTTATTACGACCGTACATTCTTGTGACCACCGCTGGCAGCAACCATACAAAGTGGCTACATAATTGCCAAGTCTTTCTGCAGCATCGCAAAAAGAACATATGGCTTCTCGTAGCCCTATTACATGATCTCATTCAAACTCAGTGAGGTGCTGATAATGGGCTCTTTGTCCCCTTAAACACATTCTTGAGTAACAATATCTCATCACGTCCTATCTCAAAGGGAACTAACGTTCACGACCTTTCTGGCGTGTATTTAAAGCAAACCAGATTTGCATCCTAACCGAGCGCTAATAACAATAGTCTTATCCGATTGACACGAAATTTGAATTAACATCATGTTTCAGATATGGAAACAAGTCTACTAACTTTCGTTTATGTCGCACAACTCCTTCTTCGTGTTGTGATTTTTTTCCATCGGTGTACTGTCGCAAAACGAAAGGAGCAGTCACAGCGCATGATGCCTAACTAAACAACCTCCCCGAGGGAGCCTACCATCAAGTTTCTAATAAGGGTATGAACTGATTCAGCAGTACATAGAAAGTCATGAAGTGAATTTCAAAAAAAAACATATATGAAGATTTTAGTTTCAAAACGTAATGACTAAGTCTGCAAGTGTCCCTCGTAAATGTACAGGTATGTTGTTGAATTTTAATACAACCAAGTTGCTTTGTGCCGTGGACAGCGTCAATATCTGCGAGGCTGTAATCGTGTTTACGCCTACACGGTCGTAAGGAAACGCCTGGAGGGACCTGGTGGAACAACTATGGCACACAGTCGCTACACGTCCTTGATTACTACAATAGACGTATACAGCTTGCCTGTACGGGTATTGTTATCGGTGCTGTATACTGAACCATTCCAGACGACAGGAAAGGGAAACGCCAGAGCGTATAGTTGTCGTTGGAACACTAAATAAACTTGGAAGCGATATTGGGGAGGCTGTTTGTGATCACATCGGTGAGTTATGGTATGTTAGGTTCGAACGACTTTGTTTGAAACTAGGAGGGCTTGTTGCTGGTGTGGGCAAATTATTATGTGAAATTGATCAAACATAATGATGCTTCAAACATGTGCTGCATTGGTGCTTGTGAATCTTCCGACTGCTCCAATACTTGATGGACTGTGATTTCTAATGGTAACGTTACGCTTAGCAATTTCATTTCTGCTATTTGAATCTTCTGAATTCGGCAGATTCTGCCGCACATATAACGAGTTAATAAATCAGTCTGAAAATGCTGACATTACTCGTTTGAGCAACAATGGCGACTAAGAGTATGTAATCTGGCCATTCAGGAGCTGTACGATCGTCGTAACAGCTTATTAAATCGTTGCGGTTTCTATGTTGCCACAAGGAAATGAGTTTGTGTTATTTAATCGGAATTAGAACTCAAAATTATTGAACTATTAGCAAATGACAACATGGTTGTATAAAAAAACAGGTATACTTTTGTAATATAACACGATATTTGGTTTGTTCTACTATAAAGAAGTAGAGTGTATCATTTTGACAAAATTTACGTGGAATGGTTGCTCAGGCAAGAGGTGATTTTGTTTTTCAGTGCTTTTAGATGTCTGTACCCATTCATCAGTTCAGATGGATAAATCGAAACTTGCTGGCACACGCATTTCTACGACTTCAGCACAATGATTATATGATGAACGTTTGTTACCTGGTAGCTGAGAAAAGTCATGTTTATCACAGTTACTAATTGAACACATGAATCATAAAATTGATGGTGATATTTTATCGTTAATACAGAGCAGTATTAAGTAGCATTTCTGCTTGTAAACTAAGTTATTACTGCATTCTCAGATTAATAATATAAGGAACAAGATAGCAGCTAAAAATAAAGTAATTAACAAATTATAGGGTAATTTATTAATGCAAATGACATTAACTACTTTGTCGGTGTTACTAAGGAGATTAGCTTTATACAACGTGCCTCTGGAACAAGAACATAATTTTTCACTCGTAGGACACCAATTTACATTACCGAATAAACACTGTATTTCATAAGACTTTGATTGAGAATAACTGTATTTCATACTTTCAACATAGTATGCTAGAATCCTGTCACATCAAACTTGTATCTTGTGCTCATGCTTACTGCCATACAGAGTAACTCTTTAGAATTTTTGTCCCATACATCTTGTAATAACCTGTTTCAAGTATGTTTATAAAGTGAAAAATCATTATATGGGTGAAATGTCTGGAGAAAATTCAAGGCAATATATTTTGTAAGGCCGACTTATGTTTGCCCAATCGCTTTAAGTATAGTTCGTAAGTGTTTGTTGTGCATTTGTCTATTATAACTGTGGGTTTTTCATTAAAGCGCACCTAGATTAAAGTGAACTCCCTATTTTCAGGCAGTGGGATGACTTAACAATAGAACTAGAGTATACACGCGTAGAAACGCACGTTCTTAGCCTCTCCCGATGAGTGGTTACCAATTCGAAGTAATATATTGATTCCAAACAAACAACAACGTTACTAAACGAAGTGTTTAATTACATCAATTCATCAAATTCAATCAGTTAGTTCTACTGCTACTTCTTTGGGGTAGGGGACGGGTAGGGGCTTTACGTCTGCACTGGGGCTTATTGGATAGTGTCCGCCTCAAATTCCTCTCACTTTAACCTCAGAGCAGAACTTGCATCCAAAGTCCAGAGTTATTTGTTGGGTATATTGCAATGCAGGGTCATTGCGGATTCTGCCCCAAGAGTTGCTGATGTCAGCATTAGTACTTCCGGAATTCCATCCCCCCCCCCCCCCCCGCCGGAATTCCTTCTCCTCATCGCCTTCCCTCTTCCACAAAGTTGTCAATAACGTCACCTAAGTCCATCGACATCATAATGCTCTCAGTAAATTACGTTGCGCCTCGAGAGCCGACGTTTCTGCTAGTGGCACTCAAATTCAGCTTCCATTCCTCGAGCAAATTTAATTTCACAATTCGATTCCACGACCACCATCACTTGCTGTATGCATGTGCAGCAAGATGACCAATACGAAAGACCACCAGGAGCAGTGATCAGCTAGGAAGAAGACTATCAGTAAGTAAAATATCCATTCATCTCCAATTATTATTTTGGTTATTTTTAGTATGTCTGTATTTTGTTTTATCTAGTGGTTTGTTACTATTGTTGCAGATTATGGAACTAAGATATTCCTGCCTTAACTGCCAAAGCAGCAGCAGCGGTAAGTCTTCACGGGATACCTTTCCAACCTATTGGACTTGCTGTCATTTGACTGTGACGTAGCATAGCGGCAGCTAGACCTCGAGTTTCAGCAAAGTGTTCACTGCCTATTTTATTCACCAATACTTACAGTTTGACTGCAGGTTGATCTAAACGGGTGAATGTAGGCCTGGCACTCCACAGTTGCACTAATGTCGTGTTTAAAATAGAGTATTTTCAACATCTTGGCACCAGAGTGCAGTATTTGTGCTGGAAATGGGACCATATGAGCAGTATGATTGAGTTCATAGAGAGAAAGATGACAACTGAATGCAACCCATCCCATACTCCTATTAAAATCAATATGTCAAACGGCGAGGCGTCAGTTGTCGATATCTATGGAGAGGCAGTGTATGAATTAAAATGTGAAGGTTTGGTCATATTCATCGAACAGTCAAGTGTGGTGAATTTAAAGAACGCCTGCAATGCTTTACTGATAATAGCAGGCAGACTGTACGGCTAGGGTTCTCATGCAAGTGGTGCATGCGATGACTTTATTGACTCTTTGCGTGGGCATAGTAAGAATATAAATCAATTAGGACAATGCACAAATGTTTCTATTCAACTTAAACCAAAATATGCACTTGGAAACTCTATAAAATTTGCGGGAGCCAAATTTACTGAAGGACTGCACATATATGTAACTGCATAATAGGTCTGAGTATGTTTCAGGCGGAAATCAAGGGGTATAGAAAGAAATTATTTAGAAAAACTAAAACTGAACGGCCATGTACGTACATGAAAAAAAAATTCCACCCTACCGTAGCAACTGTACCTTTCATGTAAGTAGCAAACGAAGGTTGCCTTGCTTTCAGCAGCCTAGTTTCGACTACTTTCGAAGGGAACCAAATTGTCCAGCAGAAGTCTAAGAAGTCTCCTATTTATGATAATGAATGTGTAAGGGCACTTTGCAGTTGGGTGCCGTTGAAAAGCGTAAGGTTGTGCTGAAAATTAATACCTCTAAATTTATATGTGAAAACACTCAAAGCTTTCTAAATAAAACTAACTTTATCAACAGTGTACATATTTATTCTTCATATTGGCGTATTAGCAGCTGTCAGCCACTAGGGGGCCCCGAACTAATATAGGTAACATGGCTGTGCAAGAGAAACAGAGTGCTAGATCCGAGTTTCGAATTCCTTCTACATGACAATGTCAGGTCACATATTAGCGCTGCGGCATGTGCAACACACCTAGTGCGGAACGTTTTTTAGAGCTTTTTACCCAGCCAAAATGCTGTCAACTACTGATGGATTATAGCCATTATTTGTGCCTATAGATTTAATAAATGTAATCCCATCTTGCAAGTTCTAAGGTGTAAACGGAGTAACCAGTATTCCATGGATACTAGAGTGGAAGAAGGCCAGTTTGTGGGATTGGGGGTGTGCAGAGTCAGATGGAATGATATTATCAGAAAAAGGTCTCCTATGGGAAATACTTAAGTTTATTTTGTGGTCATCTCCTCATAATGTAAGATCATGGTAATTCAATTGTCTGCTACTGTATTCCAGTTCTTTAATAAAAAAGATTTTTCGTGAAGCTGATTGAGGTTGATAAACAGTTGATCTAATTCATCGTTCATACCTCCAAAAATAAGGTGTATGTAATCCATGTATCGTGCAAATAAACTAAGTCATTCGATAATTCGGCTTTTGCTTTAAAATAGTTCATTACAAATCAATTTAACAAAATCTCTGCTAGCTGGCCGGCCAGGGGACTACCTATGGGTAAAGCAAAGGGTTGTTAGTACAGTTTACTGTCAAGGTTGACATATTTGTATCTGAGAACAATCCTTAACAGAGCCATGAGTTTTGTAATTGCAGGTACAGTTATGTTCTTGCGGGTTAGCAAATTCTTCTCTATCATTTCCAGAATTGTGTCGACTAGGACATTATTATATAAGCTATCTACATAGAAGGAAAGTAATTTCGTGTGAGCAGAGCATTTAATACTAGTTAATCTACTGATCAAGTCTTCAGAATTTTTCACCGAAAATCTTTTCTTAAAAACATAAGATTCTTTAAGTTTTGTGTGCAAAGAACGAGCTTAAAGAAAATATACATCCACTGTATATGTTGTGTTTGTGTAAAATACTAATTTTTGTACGTTGCATTTATGTTTATATACATACTTATATGTAATAAAAATTCTGAAGAAGGCCCTTTTATATGAGTTGGAACTTAGATCAAGATATTATGACTGTTAACTTCCACAACTTGTGGCTGTTATCATTCGATATGTTTCATTGGCCCAATTGCTGCTGCAGCCAAGCTTAAGATTCTAAATCTCATAAACTATGTTCTATCTGCGTAAAGTTTTAATTATCTACCATTAAACCATATGGAGATCTTAACACATACTCCTCTAAAGATAATAAGTGTTACACAGAAGGGCTATATTTAAACAGGTGAAACATATTGCTCTCAATCTACGACATTGGTCACCACAACACCATAAAAATGCCGATTTTTCAAATGAGAACAGGCTTTAAGCAATTCCCATGTAACAAAATTATTCCGCTAAGTACAGTGAGTTTGTTATGTGTACGAGAAAGAAAACTAGAAATGGATGAAGTCATAGCCAAAACACGAAAATCAGTTTAAGTGGCGGAAACAATTGCCTTAAAGGATAAATATAAAAAGAAACTGGAAAAAATTTGAATACATGATGCAGGAAATGGTTACATATTACTTTAAACACAATGTATGGAGAAATGTGGATGCTAGAGCAGTATATAAAACGTAAGCATTTACAGTAAACAGCAATGGTAAGTGAACACACGTTGAAATACTGGCCGAAAATATCAGCATCAATATCGTTTACTACGTTAAAAGATAAATAAGAAATCTTTTATAAATCCAGATTTCCACTGGGATCGACTTAGGAAAAATGGTTATATTCTTCCTCAGTATGGCATACTGCACGCTATGCACCTAGGAACAGAACAGTTATTTGCAGAGTTTAAAACTGAAGGGATAACCACATTTACCAGTAATTCGTTTGCTAAAACTGTAAACTTAGGGTACTAAATGGAAATTTCACAAGAATGTGAGCAGATGAGCTGTTATTGTACACAAAGTATATGTGGAGTGTTTTAATAATAGTGTTTTGCTGTAAATAAGAGGTAAAATTAAAACTCCCAGTTGCTCCCACCAAGACAAATTGAAAGAGGGAACAGAGTTAGTTGCTAAAGTCATAAAATAGATAGTTCATAGGAAAAGCTATATATGGCCTAGAATCGAGAATATACATTCATTGGAGTTGTGATTACTGGATGAAGAAAGAAACGGGAGATTCAGATGTAAGTTTAAATTGTAAGTTAAAAGTTAAACTGGATGGTATTGAAACTACATCAAACGAACGTGAAGAATAAATTGTTGTCTGTGTGTAATTGTATATGTGAAAATTAATAATAATGGTCCAAATGGCTCTGAGCACTATGGGACTTAACATCTGAGGTCATCAGTCCCGTAGAACTTAGAAGTACTTAAACCTAACTAACCTAAGTACATCACACATATCTATGCCCGAGGCAGGATTCGAACCCGCTACCGTAGCGGTCGCACGGTTCCAGACTGAGGGGCCCAGAACGGCTTGGCCACAACGGCCGGCGAAAATTAATAACAGATTTTGCCCAAAAGTATTCGTCTTGTTATTCCCTACCTTGACAAAAATCCTAAACAAGTGTTCCATTTAAGGTTATCTATGTGTGTAGGACGTAGGTAGTTGAGTGATCTTGAGAAGTAGTTGAAACTAGGTAGATGAAAGTATAGCTCGTCTCGTTTCGTAATTATAAGAACAAACAACTGAAAGGATCATATAAAATGTATACTTACATTCACCCTCCGGCAAATCATGTGTTAGGAAAGCCATAGATTCATCGACAATGTGTAACGACACCATGGTTTTATCCTGCTGTCACACACATATAACAGCATTCAGATCACTTAGGAAAAAAGCATCTCATAAGCACTGCCAGCAGTACTTTAAAAATTTAGAAATAGAACATAAATATGTATTCTCACATCCCTGAAAATCACTCAGAAGGCAACCGATACCTTAATATGAAGGAGCTCACTCATACCATTACCATTAGCACTGATGGTCTGATATTTCACATTCACACTGTAATCATCGATAATAATGAGACTGAAGTGAAAAGTAATTCCTCAGACCGGTTGTTTATACCCACCATCAGCCATCGACATGTGTGTCCCAACTTGCTAATGCTGAAGACACGATTAACAGCTTATATACAGGGTGAGTCACCTAACATTACCGCTGGATATATTTCGTAAACCTCATCAAATACTGACGAATTGATTCCACAGACCGAACGTGAGGAGAGGGGCTAGTGTAATTGGTTAATACAAACCATAAAAAATCCACGGAAGTATGTTTTTTAACACAAACCTACGTTTTTTTTTAAATGGAACCAGGTTAGTTTTGTTAGGACATCTGAACATATAAACAAATACGTAATCAGTGCCGTTTGTTGCATTGTAAAATGTTAATTACATCCGGAGATATTGTAACCTAAAGTTGACGCTTGAAACCTCGGACGTTCAGTTGCGTGTTGTAACAAACAAGGGCCACGGTCGGCGAGCAGCATCTGCAGGGACATGTTTACGATGACGACCGTGTTTACGAATGTGGCTGTAGTGCATTGCTGTGGTTTGGTCTAGCTGTCGCAGTGTCCGCATGTAGCGCTTGCTGCTATTGTTATTCTGCATTCGTCTCCGCACGCAGACCAACTGTAGTACACCGTGTTACCAGACGTCTGTGGTACTGTAGTGTTGTAGGAACTGTGATCATGATGTATTCGAACTCTGAAAAGGCGGAGATGATACTCATCTATGGCGAGTGTCGACGAAATGCAGCTGAAGTCTGCAGGGTGCATGCAGAACGGTACCCGGACAGAGAGCATCCAACGTGCTGCACATTGTAAAACATCTACCGCCAAATGTGTGCAACAGGTATGGTCGTAGCACGCAAACGGGTCCGTAAAAGGCCCGTCACAGGAGAAGCGAGTGCAGTTGGTGTGTTAGCTACTGTTGCCATGAATCCACACATGAGTACACTGGACATGGCGAGAGCCGGTGGACTGAGTCAAAGTAGTGTCATGCGCTTACTGCATCGTCACCGCTTTCACCAGTTTCAAGTGTCGCTACATCAGCAATTACATGCTGATGACTTTAATCATCGAGTGCAATTCTGTCAATGGGCATTAACAGAGAATGCGTTGCAGATATACCTGTTTACCGATGAAGTGGGTTTCACAAACCACGGGGCAGTGAGTCTACGGAACCTGCATTACCGGTCCGTGGACAATCCTCGCTGGCTCAGACAGGTAGAGCGACAGCGACCGTGGACTGTAAATGTATGGTGCGGAATCATTGGCGACTACCTCATTGGTCTTCACTTCATTGCAGGGACCTTAACAGCTGCAACATACATCGCGTTTCTACAGAATGATCTGCCAACGTTGCTCGAAAATGTCCCACTGGAAACGCGTCGACGTATGTGGTATCAGCATGATGGTGCATCCTGCACATTCCGCAATTAACACTAGGCTGACCCTTGACAGAATGTTCGACGGGCGTTTCATAGGACGTGGAGGACGCATAAATTCGTCAGCCCGTTCTCCTGATTTCACACCTCTGGACTTCTTTCTATAGGGTACGTTAAAGGAGAATGTGTACTGTGATGTGCCTACAACCCCAGAGGATATGAAACAACGTATTGTGGCAGCCTGCGGCTACATTACACCAGACATGCTGCGGCGTGTACGACATTCATTACGCCAGAGAGTGCAATTGTGTGCAGCAAATGATGGCCACCACATTGAACATCTATTGGCCTCACATGTCGGTACACACTTTATTCCACTCCGTAATTGAAAACGGAAACCACGTGTGTACGTGTACCTCACCCCTCATGGTAATGTTCATGTGCGTCAGTGAAAAAGACCAATAAAAAGGTGTTAGCATGTGGACGCAATGTGCTGTTCCAGTCTCTTCTGTACCTAAGGTCCATCACTGTTCCCTTTGGATCCCTACGTAATTCTGTGCTCTCCGATACACACGATCGAACAGCGGAGGAGTGGTACTCAAACGTCAACTTAAGGTTACAATATCTCCGGATGTAATTAACATTTTACAATGCAACAAACGGCACTGATTACGTATTTGCTTGTATGTTCAGATGTGCTAACAAAACTAACGGGGTTCCATTTTAAAAAAACGTAGGTTTGTGTTAAAAAAACATTCAGTGCATTTTTTTATGGTTTATATTACCTAATTACACTAGCCCCTCTCCTCACGTTCGGTCTGTGGAATCGATTCGTCAGTATCTTATGTGGTTTACGAAATATATCCAGCGGTAATGTTAGGTGACTCACCATATATATATATATATATATATATATATATATATATATATATATATATATATATATATATATTACTCCTGGAAATCTGGAAATGGAAAAAAGAACACATTGACACCGATGTGTCAGACCCACCATACTTGTTCCGGACACTGCGAGAGGGCTGTACAAGCAATGATCACACGCACGGCACAGCGGACACACCAGGAACCGCGGTGTTGACCGTCGAATGGCGCTAGCTACGCAGCATTTGTGCACCGCCTCCGTCAGTGTCAGCCAGTTTGCCGTGGCATACGGAGCTCCATCGCAGTCTTTAACACTGGTAGCATGCCGCGACAGCGTGGTCGTCAACCGTATGTGCAGTTGACGGACTTTGAGCGAGGGCGTATAGTGGGCATGCGGGAGGCCGGGTGGACGTACCGCCGAATTGCTCAACACGTGGGGCGTGAGGTCTCCACAGTACATCGATGTTGTCGCCAGTGGTCGGCGGAAGGTGCACGTGCCCGTCGACCTGGGACCGGACCGCAGCGACGCACGGATGCACGCCAAGACCGTAGGATCCTACGCAGTGCCGTAGGGGACCGCACCGCCACTTCCCAGCAAATTAGGGACACTGTTGCTCCTGGGGTATCGGCGAGGACCATTCGCAACCGTCTCCATGAAGCTGGGCTACATTCCCGAACACCGTTAGGCCGTCTTCCGCTCACGCCCCAACATCGTGCAGCCCGCCTCCAGTGGTGTCGCGACAGGCGTGAATGGAGGGACGAATGGAGACGTGTCGTCTTCAGCGATGAGAGTCACTTCTACCTTGGTGCCAATGATGGTCGTATGCGTGTTTGGCGCCGTGCAGGTGAGCGCCACAATCAGACCTGCATACGACCGAGGCACACAGGGCCAACACCCGGCATCATGGTGTGGGGAGCGATCTCCTACACTGGCCGTACACCTCTGGTGATCGTCGAGGGGACACTGAATAGTGCACGGTACATCCAAACCGTCATCGAACCCATCGTTCTACCATTCCTAGACCGGCAAGGGAACTTGCTGTTCCAACAGGACAATGCACGTCCGCATGTATCCCGTGCCACCCAACGTGCTCTAGAAGGTGTAAGCCAACTACCCTGGCGAGCAAGATCTCCGGATCTGTCCCCCATTGAGCATGTTTGGGACTGGATGAAGCGTCGTCTCACGCGGTCTGCACGTCGAGCACGAACGCTGGTCCAACTGAGGCGCCAGGTGGAAATGGCATGGCAAGCCGTTCCACAGAACTACATCCAGCATCTCTACGATCGTCTCCATGGGAGAATAGCAGCCTGCATTGCTGCGAAAGGTGGATATACACTGTACTAGTGCCGAAATTGTGCATGCTCTGTTGCCTGTGTCTATGTGCCTGTGGTTCTGTCAGTGTGATCATGTGATGTATCTGACCCCAGGAATGTGTCAATGAAGTTTCCCCTTCCTGGGACAATGAATTCACGGTGTTCTTATTTCAATTTCCAGGAGTATATATATATAATTTCGTTATCTCGACAAGTCTTCACTTGCTGAGTCCAGCAAAATGAATTACTGCGTGTGTGTTCAGCATTCTTTCTCGTATGGGATGGATGCAGGCAGCTGGCCATCAGGGCACTAATGTGTAGTTGTGGGGGGTCGAATCATGCCGTAGGGTTCGCACTGTTGAGAGTCTACAATTCCATTTACGCAGTGTTAGCAGAATTGTACAGAAGCAGGACTTCATGTATGTTCGGCCATTGGCTTTCGTGCTAAACACATAACACACACTTGTGCATGCTGGTGTTGGACATAATAGCTAGAAAAGAGTACATCAATTAACATATTAAATGAGTGGTATTTTACTGAATAAGGTGAGTCCCACATTGGAGCATTGTAAAAGACTACTTGGACATTCTTGTAGCTGTAGAGTATATTTATGAATCTTTGACACATGTACTTGAGCTATATTCTGAGTAACTATCCCTCTAACTGCTATGGATGATTTAGCATGCCCTGCTGCTACTGACCCTGTATGCTCAATATGCGTTTAGGTCCGCCTTTCATATGAGACATCTGCTGATAGCAATCGTAGTAGTAGCATGTGGCCGGTAAACGTTCGCTAGATTGTCACATATTTCAGTATTTATTGTTACATTAGGACAGACGTCTTCATCGCCAGAAACCTTATCTGGGCTGTATGGAAGATTGTCCAGAATCTCTTACTTGAAACTTGTCAAGAATTCCCGAATTATTTTTGTGACAATATGTGGACGCAAAATTCCACTCGGTTTGTTTCGTATTTCTTTCTCGTATTTACAGTCCATAGTCTTGCCACACTGAAACATCAGTTCCCGTCAGATCACTAAAGTTAAGTGCTGCTGGGCTTGGCTAGCACTTGGAAGGGTTACTGTCCAAGTTCGCCTACTGCTGTTGGCAAGGAGGGTACACTCAGCCCTTGTGAGGCCAACTGAGGAGCTACTTGATGAAAGAGTAACGACACCTGTCGCAAAAACTGACAACGGATTGGGAAGTGGTGCGCTGACCACCAGCATGCACATCCGGTGACACCTAAGGGCTGAGAACGATGCGGCGGCCAGTCGGTAGCATTGGGCCTTGAAGGCCTGTTTGGATTGTGTTCGTTTGTTCCCATGTTTGGTTTGATGCCGCAGCCAGTAAACTGAATCAGTGAAGCACATTTCCTCTCCCAAAAGATAATTATAAATAAGCTCCTTCGAGGTTCAAAAATGTTCAAATGTGTGTGAAAGCGTATGGGACTTAACTGCTAAGGTCATCAGTCCCTAAGCTTACACACTTCTTAAACTAAATTATCCTAAGGACAAACACACACAAACGCCCGAGGGAGAACTCTAACCTCCGCCGGGACCAGCGCACAGTCCATGACTGCAGCGTCCCAGACCGCTCGGCTAATCCCGCGCGGCCTTTCGAGGTAACTTTCTGGCGAATTTCCCTCTTTATACTGCTGATGTTTCCTCAAGATTCACACACGGAATTCACGTCTGTCACAAAGCAGGTGGTATTGTGGTTAACATACGGATTCGCATTCGGGAGGATGATGTTCCAAATCCATGTCTTGTGACAATGTTCCTTAGAGAACGATCTCCTTTGCCTGCATACTGTAAGACATGAATGTATTCCACACGTCTTAAGATCGTTGCTAAACCACGAAAGGCACCATACGTGGCATAAAAGCTGACGAACAGACATGCCAAGTTTTAAATCGCTCTAAATGCTTATTGACGAATTAACTCAATAGACAAAATTGCTTTATGGAATCTATTCTAGCGTCCACTACTTTGTTCGATGTTCCTTTGAGCAGGTGGATGAATATGATTATTAAATATGAACGCATTTCATCAGTGTACCTTGAATGAATCATAAGTGGTACGCAATCTGGACCAGAAGACATGGCGCAACCACTGTCTGCCCGGATATACTGTTAAAAGAGTGACTACTAACTCTGTGCTGCGCACTGCGAGAATTTGATATAGATAAGAAGTGAGAATTGCTTTGCATTCATCTACCTATTTTTGACTACTTTTCAGGATCATCCAACTATGCAATTCCCATTAGTGTGGATTATTGTAAATGGAAGACTTCTTAAGATTTTTGGCAGGGTTATTGGGTGACTTCGAAAAGTAGTCGCAACTAAGTAGCTCAAAGCAACCCTCGTTTCATACCTGTCTGAATTGTATTAATGAGCTATATCTCTTCACATATAAGCAATTATATGTTGACAGCCACGTAAATATTGTATAAAACAATGAATTGCATAGAAACTCTTCCTCCAAATCCTCTCTCACTATTAGTGTGACATATCTTTAAACGCAAGCAATACTTGTTTGAGGAATTTTTGTTTTTATAGAACAACTTTGCAAAAAATTGTATTGTTAATGGTAAACTGCAGGGTAATTTATTATATCACTCTTATTGTTTATTAATCACACTGATTCTACAAATGTGAAGGATGTTGTTTGCTATAATAGAGGGCAACCAATAAGAATAATTTACATAGAACGTCTATTATTTACACATGTACACACAGTCATACAGTTTTACAGTACGTCCAGATAATTTCTCTGAATATACCTTGAACTCAGCCTGAATCGTATTGAGATCTACAGGAGCAATTAATAATATAAGCATTTCTACAGTAGATTCGGTTTCCGCAAATTTTGTGTAAATAAGGTTTTCAGATGCATAATTTGGTGTTGGATGAATACAATCATTATGCACTGTTCTAACTGATATTCTCACTGTGCTCACGCCAATAGTCAATAAAATCACAGCATGCAGCTCTAATATAAGAACGCCAGACGCTCAGCCTGTCTATTGCAATCAGCAAGGCATTGTAAAGGTCATTTAAATTCGCTACACTTGAATGTTTAACGTGTACAACCGCACCTTCATATTTTAACTCGAGCACTGCCTCTCACAGACCTCGACAATTGACGTATCACCCCTTAACGTGCTGACGTTAATAGGAGAATGTGATGGGATGTGTTCATTCCCTCTGGGAACTCTGTCACACTACATAGTTAGCCCCATTCACATTACACATACTGCACACTAGTGCCAAGATGCTTAATGTTCTGTACTTCAGTCACCGCATCAGTGTCACTGTGGTCTGTTAGGCCTACATTCACGTGTTTGCATTCACTTGCTCCCAAATAGTACCTGTTGGCAAATAGCAGTTTTCTGCTAGTACTTAGCTGACACTCAAGTTCTGGTTGCAGCAATGCTATGGCACAGTCGAAGGATAGCAGGTCCAATAGGTCAGAAGGATGTCCTGTGGAAAGTAACTGCTGCTGTTGAGGCACTAGTATGCTTTGGAACACCTGCGTGTCTTCAGCTGTAACAATAATAACAAAGATGCAAGTATAATGAAATACATGGAAGTGGAAGTGAAGTCCCACACTTCTTGACAGAGTGTAGGGGAACGATGCAGGAGACCCACATCGCCGTACTAGGCAAGGTCTTAATGGAGGTGGTTTGCCGTTGCCTTCCTCCGACCGTAATGGGGATGAATGATGATGAAGATGATACAGCTACACCCAGTCATCTCCTTGCCTTCCTCCGACCGTAATTGGGATGAATGATGATGATGAAGATGACACAGCTACACCCAGCCATCTCGTGGCAGGTGAAAATCCTTGAGCCCGTCGGGATTCAAACCCGGGACCCCGTGCTCGGGATGCAACAACGCCACCGCAAGACCACGAACGCGGACGACGAAAAACATACTTAATAAAAATGTTAATTAGATGTAGAGGGACAGAATGTTTTGTGATAGCCTACTTATTCCCAGCTGACCACTGCGTACTGGCTATTTCACGACAACATGCAGGCAGGAAATGATGGTGCTCCTGCAGTCGAATGTTAAACATTGAAATTGTTAGACGAGAAATGTGCTCAACTTGCATACCATTGGCCAAGACGTCAGTGCTCCAGGGCTCCAACTCAACTAACTCAGAGCACAATGAAGTCAATGCAGGCATGTATCGCCACTGGGCACTGGGGCGAGGGGTTATTGGGGGAAGCACAGAGGAGCAGAGGATGGAGGGAACTTCGTGAGATGGGTAGGGGGACTCAAAGATATTGTGGAGGGGATGAAAATTCCAGGAATGCTGATGATGTCAACAATTCTAGGAATGCATCTTTGCTGTTCCGCTATGTCCACAGTCCTGCTACTCTCCTTCTCCCGTGTTCCCACACTCCCTTCACTACTGTGCTCCCAACGTACACTATCACACATTTCTTCCTTAAATTAGGGACGATGTTTGGCGCTAGTGGACTTCTTTCGGCCAAGAATGACCCTTTTGCTAGTGCTCGACTGCTTTTTATACCCTCCTTTTTTTACCCATTGTGTGATAATATGCTGCCAGTGTAGAAGAATTCCGTCACATTGTCTACTTCATGATGCCCAATTTTGATGAAAGTTTATCGCTAACAACATTTCTGCAACTCCTCATTACTTATGTCTTTCTTTGCTTTACTGTCACTCTACATTCTGTGCACATTACACTGTTTAAGCTTTCATTCAGTTATTGCTTCTTAAATTTATAGACTGAGCAGTAAGAGCAGGAGACTATGTGTCTGTGTTATACCCTTTCTAATCTGAGGAGTGTATTGTTGGTTTTCAAGACTTACTTTTCTCTCTTGGTTTCTATACATGTTTTATATTAATCCACCTCTCGCTAAAGCCTACACGTAAACTATGTGATCAAAAGTATCCAGCCAGGACACCTGGCTGAAAATGACTTACAAGTTCGTGGCGCCCTCCGTCGGTAATGCTGTAATCCAATATGGTGTATCCCACCCTTAGCCTTGATGACAGCTTCGATTCTCGCAAGCACACGCTCAGTCAAGTGCTGCAAGATTTCTTGGAGAATGGCAGCCCATTCTTCACAGGGTGCTGCTCTGAGGAGAGGTATCCATGTCGGGCGGTGAGGCTTGGTATGAAGTCGGCGTTCCGAAACATCCCAAAGGTTTTCTGTAGGATTCAGGTCAGGACTCTGTGCAGGCCAGACCATTACAGGGATGTTATTGTCCTGTAACCACTACGCCACATGTCGTGCATTATGAACGCTCGATCGTGTTGAAAGATGCAATCACCATCTCCCAATTGCTCTTCAACAGTGGGAAGCAAGAAGGTATTTAAAACATTTAGGTAATTGTGTTCTGTGACAGTGCACCCAAAATCAAGGGGTGCAACTCCATCCATGAGAAACATGACCACACAATAACACCACCGCCTCCGAATTTTAATTTTGGCACTACACACGCTGGTAGATGTTCATCGGGCATTCGCCATACCCACAACCTGCCATTGGATCGCCACACTGTGTACAGTGATTCGTTACTCCACAAAACGTTTCTCCGCTGTTAAATCGTCCAATGTTTACGCTCCTTACACCAAGCTGCGCGTCGTTTGGAATTTACCGGTGTGATGTGTAGGTTATGAGCACCCGCTCGACCATGAAATCCAAGTTTGCTCACGTCCCGTCTAACTGTCATAGTACTTTCTGTGAATCCTGATGCAGTTTGGAATCCATGTCAGGATGTATGTCTGCCTATTACACATTACGACCTTCTTCAGCTGTCGGCGATCTGTGTCAGTCAACAGACGAGGTCGGCCTGTACGCTTTTGTGCTGTACGTGTCCCTTCACGTTTCCACTTCACTATCACATCGGAAACACTGGACCTAGGCATGTTGAGGAGTGTGAAAATCTAGCGTACAGACGTATGACCACGTTCGAAGTCCGTGAGTTCCGCGGAGCACCCGGTTCTGCTCTTTGACGATGTCAAATTACTACTAAGGTCGCTGATATGGAGTACCTGCCAATAGGTGGCACTACAATGACCCTAATATGAAAAACATATGTTTTTCGGGGTGTCCGGACACTTTTGATCACGTGGTGTACGTTCCTGTGAACCTGACATCATTTTATATTTTCGAATGCTTTTTCTATTTCGACAAATCCTATTAACGTGTCTTGATTTTTCTTAAGTCTTACATCCTTTAAGCACAACATCAGAATTGCTTTTGTAATGCCTTTCTGGCCCCAAAACCAAATCCATTATGACATTACATTTTTACGTATATGATGCAGTTTGGGTGCAAGAGCTGTTAATGAGCACTTTCCTGCACTTAGTACCTTCAGGATTGTGAGAATGATATTCTTCCCACAGTCTGATGGTATTAATCGAGAATCACAAAGCATACAAAACAACTTGAATTCCTACTTGGTTACCACTTTCTCTAATTACCTCAGAAACAGCGAAACACTCTGTTGCTAGATCCTCTGCGCCTTTCGTATCAAATTCCATGCCATCTTGCATTACATCTTCATGGGGTTCTTCAGTGTACTCTCTGCATCTGTCTGTTACCTCCTCTGCGTTCATTGCTGGAATTCCTCTTACTCTCCTAAGGCACGCCTTCGATTTTAATTTCACAGAACGCCGTTTGCAGTTATCCACAAGCTGAACCACTCGTTCCAATGCTAATGGATTTTTCGATTGCTTTGCATTTTTCTTGCAACCATTTCGCCTTGGCTTTATTACACTTCCTGTGCATGTAATTCCTAAGTGAGATATTTCTGTATTTCTCTGTTTTCCTGAATAACGATGTTCTTCTTTCTTTCGTCGATAAAGTAAATTATTTCTTCTCTTACCCAATGTTTCCTCGCCGTTGCCTTCCGTGAACATAGATTTGTCTAACCAACTTGTGTGATTGGCCTGTTTACAGTCGTCCATTCCGCTTCACCTGAGCTGGCTATTGAGATACTCATTACTGCAGTATGTACAGCATTAATTAATATCAAACACATCTCACCATTCCTACATCTACATACATACTCTGGAAGCCACCGTACGGCACGTGGCGGAGAGTATGCTGTGCCACTACTGAAATGGCAATCACCGGAACAGGCAACTCAAGGTCATACCCCCTGCGTAACGTCTTCAAGCGCGAAGCGCTGTGGTTTGTTGGCATGTTCACACAGCAGTGAAGAGGTTAGTGCCAGTTGTAATGCTGAGCATTTCCGCGCTGTGTCACGTATTAACGTGTGGTTACAGTCTTCGGTGGAAATGTGCATTGGCTTATGCTTTGTAGTGAGTGTAATGTAGGAACACGGACGAATGTCTAGTACTACACCAGTCGTGGTACGTAAATGGAGACGAGACATTCTCAGCTATCGTGTCGAACGTATTGATGCGTCTTACTGATCCGCTTAACAGTAAGGAAACCTGGAATAATATAAATTTTGTATGGATTAATAATATGACAGCAAAACCTTGTGGTGTTTCAGATTCAACTGTACGCAGTATTAACCGTGTCTTAACATCCGCAGGATCTCCAGATGTGAGCACAGGTTTTTGATTCTTCAAGAAAGGGATAGAAACGAGAACAGAAATCTACGGAATTTGATGATTTTAACAAAAAGTTGGTGTGCCGAACTGTACTTCGTACTTGGGACGGAGGAAAGGATTCGACAGCTGGAAAAACACAGAGTGATCTTGGAGAAAAATATAATTTTTCTGGGACAGAGACCTCCATTTTTTTTCTTCTTTGTATACTTGATTTTCAGTTCAGAAAGTGGAGGATCATTTTTAATGGAATACAGTGGTACTACAGCAGCAAGAGTTGAGTTTTGGGCACAATGGACTTATTTGGTGCTGCGGAGAATAGGCGTGTACTGCATTCACATAGGACTTGGGTTTGAAAAACCCACACGAACAAATATATTTTGTTCAACTTCAGCGGAACTCCCGACTTTGTTCCAGTGCCTATTCGTTTGTTCCGCTCATATAGGCGTTTTTAGTGTTGGATGCAGTGATGGATGGTCTGTAACAGCTGTGTTCCTCGAAAAGAACATCTAATTCCCTCCATGAATTCTCATTTGAGTGTCCTAAGTATCTCTGTAACACTTGTATGTTGTTCTGACCGACTGCAAACAAATCGAAAAACCCGCCTCTGTTCTGATTAGATGTTTTTCTTTAATCCGACCTGGTAACGATCCGAAATACCCGAGCAGTACACAAGTATATGTTAAACTAGAGTATCATATGCGATCTCCTTTACATACGAACGACACATTCTCAAATCCCTCCCAATTAACAGGAGTCGACCATTCGCCTTCCATACCAAAGCCCTCACATGATTCCTTTCGTTTCATATCGCTTTGCAACGTTATGCTCAGCTACTTAAACGACGTGACTGCCAAAAGTGTCACTATTAACGCTGAATCCGAACATTACACGTTTGGTTTCCTACTCATCCGAATTAACTTACATTTTACTACATTTATAGCAAGATGCCATTCATCACACCAACCTGAACGTTCGACATAGTCAACTTGTACCCTCCTACAGTCACGTAACGAAGACAGTTTCCAGCACTGCTCAACATCATCTGGAAACAACCGCAGGTTGCTGCCCACCCTTTCCGCCAGATCATTTATGTGTATAGGAAATAGTAGATGTCTCAACACACTTCCCTGGGGAACTCCTCACGATAACCTTGTCTCTAATGAACACTCGCCATCGAGGAGAACATACTGGGTTCTTCTCCTTAATAAGTCTTCGAGGTACTGATATATCAGGAAACGTATTTCACATGCCCGTACCTTCATTAACAACCTGCAATGAGGCACAATGTCTGATACTTTTTGGAAATCTGGAAATATGGAATCTGTCCGTTGCCATTCACTCATAGTTCGCAGTGTATCATGTGAGAACAGGACAATCTGAGCTTCACAAGGGCGATGCTTTCTAAAACAATGGACGTAAGCTTCTCGGTCTCAAGAAAACTGTTCAATGGTTCTGCAGCAAAGAGATATTACGGATATTAGTCTGTAATTTTGTCGGTCCGTTGTTTTACCCTTCGTATATACAAGAGTCACATACGCTTTTTTTAGTCGCCTTGGACTTTGCTCTGGACAAGACATTCACGATAAATGCAAGCTAAGTAAGGGGCCAACGTCATAGAGTACTCTTTGTAAACCCGAACTGAGATTCCATCCGGACCCGGCGCCTTATTTCTTTTCAGATTTTCCAATTGTGTCTCAATCAAAAGGATGCTTCTTACTCTGTCTTTCATAAGGGCGTCTGTTCGATGGTCAAACGACGATACGTTTTGCACGATTCTATCGCGTTAACGATTTCCAAAAACGAAATTTAAAACTTCGATTTTCATTTTGCTATCTTCAACTGCCACAACAGGCCGATCAACGTGTGTCTGAATGGGATCATATGACCTGCTTATCGATTTTACATTGGACAATAATTCTTGCCAGATCCTTTTCTAAGGTAAGACGGTGATCGTTGTTGTATGCTATGC
Source organism: Schistocerca gregaria (assembly GCF_023897955.1). Lineage (NCBI taxonomy): Eukaryota > Metazoa > Arthropoda > Insecta > Orthoptera > Acrididae > Schistocerca > Schistocerca gregaria. The sequence goes on from NC_064931.1 coordinate 709,762,821, forward strand.
GCACAGATCTTTTCACGACCCACGAATCTCTTCTAGACTTCACCTGCCGCTATTTTCGCGTTATCTTTTGAACGGAGAGTGCAACAGCGTTTCATTTCTCAAGATTTTTCGAATATTGTCGTTAAACCATGGTGGCTCTTCTCGAATCTTAATCCATTTACTGGGCAAGTACTTCTCCAGACCACGATTTGCAGTCTGTTTAAACTATAATCGTCATTCCTTTATGTGTATTTTTCTGGAACTAAGGGATGGTAGTTCACTGTCTAAATGAGATGCTAACAACTGCTTATCAGCCTTTGTAACAGAGACACTCTCATAGCCTTTATTAACTTTTGTAACCACAGTTGCTATAGCGACGTGACTGTCTGTATCCCTCGCAATGAGTCCACAGACGTCCCAGTCTATACTTGGTGGGTTGAATTCGCCTTCAAGTAGGATTGCCTGATCTATGTATATACGTGCTACTAACTGTAGACATCCTTTTAATAGCTCTCGAACGGTCACAGCGAGTGATTAGCCTAGCGGTCAAGGGCGCTGCAGTCATGGACTGGAATATTCTGAGCCCACGGAGTGGCGTTAAATTGAAAGACCAGCATCCGGAGAACGGACTGCTCGACTGGGAGCCCTAACCATACGATTAAATAAATAAATAACTCGCTAAATATCTCAGAGCTTTCTACTTTGGTCCCGGCGGAGTTTCTAGTCCTCCCTCGGACATAGGTGTGTGTGTTTCTCCTTAGGATAATTTAGGTTAAGTAGTGTACAAGCTTAGGGACTGATGACCTTAGCAGTTAAGTCCCATAGGATTTCACACACATACACAGAATCAGGTGACCAGTGAAAATATATTACAACTAGTTTAGTTTCACCTAGACCTGTTGTACGCGACCAGAAACTTGATTACCACAGTCAGCTTTGTCCTCAATAGAGACAATATTGTTGTGAACTGCAGTGAACACTCCCCTTCCTACGGCGTCTACTCTGTCTTTCCGACATACGTTCCATCTACATCTACATGACTACTCTGCAATTCACATTTAAGTGCTTGGCAGAGGGTTCATCGAACCACAATCATACTATCTCTCTACTATTCCACTCCCGAACAGCGAGCGGGAAAAACGAACACCTAAACCTTTCTGTTCGAGCTCTGATTTCTCTTATTTTATTTTGATGATCATTCCTACCTATGTAGGTTGGGCTCAACAAAATATTTTCGCATTCGGAAGAGAAAGTTGGTGACTGAAATTTCGTAAAAAGGTCTCGCCGCGACGAAAAACGTCTATGCTGTAATGACTTCCATCCCAACTCGTGTATCATATCTGCCACACTCTCTCCCCTATAACGCGATAATACAAAACGAGCTGCCCTCTTTAGCACCCTTTCGTTGTCGTCCGTCAATCCCACCTGGTAAGGATCCCACACCGCGCAGCAATATTCTAACAGAGGACGAACGAGTGTAGTGTAAGCTGTCTCTTTAGTGGACTTGTTGCATCTTCTAAGTGTCCTGCCAATGAAACGCAGCCTTTGGCTCGCCTTCCCGACAATATTATCTATGTGGTCCTTCCAACTGAAGTTGTTCGTAATTTTAACACCCAGGTACTTAGTTGAATTGACAGCCTTGAGAATTGTACTATTTATCGAGTAATCGAATTCCAACGGATTTCTTTTGCAACTCATGTGGATCATCTCACACTTTTCGTTATTTAGCGTCAACTGCCACCTGACACACCATACAGCAATCTTTTCTAAATCGCTTTGCAGCTGATACTGGTCTTCGGATGACCTTACTAGACGGTAAATTACAGCATCATCTGCGAACAGTCTAAGAGAACTGCTCAGATTGTCACCCAGGTCATTTATATAGATCAGGAACAGTAGCGGTCCCAGGACGCTTCCCTGGGGAACACCTGATATCACTTCAGTTTTACTCGATGATTTGCCGTCTATTACTACGAACTGCGACATAACTCGCTAAATGTCCGCCCCCGGTAACTGAATGGTCATCGTGACGAATTGTCAACCATCTGGGACCGGGTTCGATTCCCGGCTGGGTCGAGGAATATTCTGAGCCCAGGGAGTGGCGTTAAATTGAAAGACCGGCATCCGGAGAACGGACTGCCCGACTGGGAGCCCTAACCATACGATTAAATAAATAAATAAATATCTCAGAGCTTTCTACTTTGGGTTTCTGCGAGCTATCGATCCCAAAAATAATATGAGCGCCAGAATTTTCCTGGAGGGCAGAAAATGTGGGAACTTTGTAACATGAACTTCGAAAATTTACCGATAAAATTTTGACAGGAGAAGTGTCTGTACTCCGTACGCAATCTGACCTCCCATTCTGCATTTCGAGTTGAGAGTGTTCATCAGACTACCCCAAAGTGCCGCACGTTCTCTGCCACCCGAGTAGCTGCTTCCTTTGTGCAGGACACCTATGAAGTGGAGTCCTACAAATCCAATTGTGATACCGCAGGTCTAGAAATCCGCAACCAAGACTGTCACGGAGTCGACGAAGCCTTCGGCTGAGAAACTCCATTCGACAGACGCCGAGCAGAGTGGACGCGCCATCCACTGTAGCAGCAGCAGCACCAGCAGTTGTCTGATACATAGAAATTTAGTTTAGTTTATATTTTTTTTGTTTCACGTGCTTCTGCAAAGAAGTGAACTATACCTGTGTATCTTACTGGGTAGACTAGTGGTTACCAAATTATTGATAGTTTGTTATTGCGTAAATGTTGTAGTGTATTCTTGTGTAAGGCGACTTCTAAGTGTAATTTTCCCGTCGCCAGAAGGTCAACTTCACGCCACTATGTTTAAATCTCGTGCTGATACATAGCATATAGTTTGGATCAGTACATTCTAGTTTGCATATTGCAGAGTAGTTTTAGTGTTTTTTTATCTTTCTCGTTATATTTTGCCCACATTACAGACTCAGTAGCAGCATATAAGATCTTATATCTGTTTTTAGACACTACGATACGGTTACGGACTTCGCATGTTGCCAGCGGACACAAGGAGAATTGACTGCGTCCGTAAACAGCTGGAAGCACATTTGCCTACCGCCGACATACTTCTGGTTAATACTCAAAGTTGCGGCAACTTGCCGGCCGCGGTGGCCGTGCGGTTCTAGGGGCTTCAGTCCGGAACCGCGGGACTGCTACGGTCGCAGGTTCGAATCCTGCCTCGGGCATGGATGTGTGTAATGTCCTTAGGCTAGTTAGGTTTAAGTAGTTCTAAGCTCTAGGGGACTGATGACCTAAGATGTTAAATCCCATAGTGCTCAGAGCCATTTGAACCATTTTTTGCTGCAATTTCGGGGCGCCGGGAACGAGATCTGCGCCACCTTTAGTACGTTCGAATTCCCTGGTGACCCGGGCGTCGCTGCATCTTCTGATACGCAACATCTGGCCGGTCCGTCCTCATTCGAGAGTGGGTGGAAGTCAATGGTGGGTTCGCGTGTCAATGGGCGGAAGGCGAAAGAGAGAGCAGTTCGTGCGGCTATCTCCCTACGCCACGGAAAGAGGTACGAGGTGCTACGTACTGTTGATAACTCTGAACTAGCTCGGGATGCCTCTCCAGTTGGATCAGCGGCCGATTTTCCTGCGCAGTCCGGACAAGTGCAGAGGGTGGGTATGCGTTTCATTGGTGGCTCCAATGTTAGGCGGGTGATGGAACCCCTCATGGAAGCAGCAAGAAAGTCGAGGAAGAATGGCAGTGTGCACTCGGTATGTTTGTCGGCGTGGGGGTCTCGTCCGTGATGTGGAGGAGGCCCTACCAGCGGCTATAGAGCGCACTGGGTGCAACCGGCAGAATATAGTGGCACATGTCGGTATGAATGACACCTGCCGCTTGGATTCTGAGGGCGCGTCCTCGGTTCCTTTCGGCGTATGGCTAATATGGTGAAGGCAACTACCGTTGCACGCGGGGTGCAGGCTAAGCTGTCTGTTTGTAGCATCGTACTCAGTAGTGATCACGGTCCTCTGGTTTGGAGAAGAGTGGAAGGTCTAAACCAGAGGCTTAGACGACTGTGACGGTATCGAATACGAATCCTTCGACCCCTGCTATTGGGTACGGTACTGTAGGTCCCCCTTAATACAGGTAGGTCAGACGTGCACTACAAGCAGGAAGAGGCCACAGGAGTGGCAGAGTACGTGTGACGTGAACACGGGCTTTATTAGATTAGATGAACGCTATCTTGCGATCAAAGATGATTTGCTTGGAAAATTAGCCACAGTTTTCTCAGAGAATGATAGTCGATTCAGATTACAGATAGAAAAAGTTAATATGATTTTAGTACACTGTTGGAACATCAAGGGAAAAGTTTCAGAATTAGTATCGCTTACTGAAGGTAAGTTGAAACAGGACATTACTGACAACGAAATCCCAAGTCCATATTGTAGTAGTATAGGGTGGTCACTTACTTTGACGACGTGTTTATTGCAGTAAAGAAAGTGATAAAGTACATCGTGGTAATCACGGATATCGAGCCGTGCAGAGTGGCCGTGCGGTTTGAGGCGCCATGTCACGGATTGTGCGGCCTCTTCTAAATAGTGTGTAAGCCTAGCGACCGATGACCTCAACAGTCCGGTCCCTTAGGATTTCTCTCTCTCTCTCACACACACACACACACGCACACACACACACGCACGCACACGCACGCACACGCACGCACGCACACGCACGCGCACAGACAAACACACACACAGATTTAGATTGTGATTTATTCTGGATGAAGTATCAAACATACATCAAAATGTTAATCGCACGCTTCTGTAGACTCCCTGGGTCAGGAGATCAAGTGGTAGAGCGCTTCAGACAGAAGTTGCAGAATATCGTTAATAATTTTCCTGATTCAACTTGCCAGTTGGAGATTGGGGCTGTCATGCGATCAAAACCTGTGGTAAAACAGTGATTCGTGTGACATTGTTCTGGATGTCGCGTCCGAAACTTATTTTGTGCAGATAGATAGAGAAACAACTCGTGAGAGTAACGTCTTATATCTCTTGGCAATAAACACACCTGAACTTATCGAATCAGTTAACGTAGAGGAAGGTATCAGTCATCATAATGCTGTGATTGCATCTATGACAGTGGGTCTTTCAAAGAATGTTAAGAAATGTAGGAAGACATTTTTGTGTAGTAAGAGTGACAAGATACGAAGTTCAGAGTATCGGAGATCAGTGGACTAAAGGGACTTCTGCCGAACTTTTGATACAAAAATAAGTACGCTAATTAATTAATTGATCCATTAACTACCCACACCCATTGATACCATCATGGATTTCCCCAGCCAGCATGTGGATCCCCCTCAGAAAATTACCTCCCCCTCCTCTCCCTCGCCCTTAAGGTAATCAAGGGTGGCGAAACAGAAAAAATGGCGACCACTGAAGCACAGGTGAACAGCTGCATCGGGAACGTAAGGATACGTAATAATAATATTAGAACAGTATTGCAATATCCTACTCTATGATTTTTTTTTTTTTTGTCATCAGTCTATTGACTGGTTTGATGCGGCCCGCCACGAATTCCTTTCTTGTGCTAAACTCTTGCAACCTACGTCCTCAATTATTTGGCTGACGTATTCCAATCTCTGTCTTCATCTACAGGTTTTGCCCTCTACAGTTCCCTCTAGCACCATGGAAGTCATTCCCTCATGTCTTAGCAGATGTCCTATCATCCTGTCCCTTCTCCTTATCAGTGTTTTCCACATATTCCTTTCTTCTCCGATTCTGCGTAGAACCTCCTCATTCGTTACCTTTTCAGTCCACCTAATTTTCAACATTCGTCTATAGCACCACATCTCAAATGCTTCGATTCTCTTCTGTTCCGGTTTTCCCACAGTCAATGTTTTACTACCATACAATGCTGTACTCCAGACGTACATCCTCAGAAATTTCTTCCTCAAATTAAGGCCGGTATTTGATATTAGTAGACTTCTCTTGGCCAGAAATGCCTTTTTTGCCATAGCGAGTCTGCTTTTGATGTCTTCCTTGCTTCGTCCGCCATTGGTTATTTTACTGCCTAGGTAGCAGAATTCCTTAACTTCATTGACTTCGTGACCATCAATCCTGATGTTAAGTTTCTCGCTGTTCTCATTTCTAGTACTTCTCATTACCTTCGTCTTTCTCCCATTTACTCTCAAACCATACTGTGCACTCATTAGGCTGTTCATTCCGTTCAGCAGATCATTTAATTCTTCTTCACTTTCACTCAGGATAGCTATGTCACCAGCGAATCGTATCATTGATATCCTTTCACCTTGTATTTTAATTCCACTCCTGAAACTTTCTTTTATTTCCATCATTGCTTCCTCGATGTATAGATTGAAGAGTAGGGGCGAAAGGCTAAGGCCTTGTCTTACACCCTTCTTAATACGAGCACTTCGTTCTTGATCGTCCACTCTTATTATTCCTTCATGGTTGTTATACATATTGTGTATGACCCGTCGATCCCTATAGCTTACCCCTACTTTTTTCAGTATCTCGAACAGCTTGCACCATTTTATAATGTCGAACGCTTTTTCCAGGTCGACAAATCCTATGAACGTGTCTTGATTTTTCTTTCTTTAGCCTTGCTTCCATTATTAGCCGTAACGTCAGAATTGCCTCTCTCGTGCCTTTACTTTTCCTAAAGCCGAACTGATCGTCACCTAGCGCATTCTCAATTTTCTTTTCCATTTTTCTGTATATTATTCTTGTAAGCAGCTTCGATGCATGAGCTGTTAAGCTGATTGTGCGATAATTCTCGCACTTGTCAGCTCTTGCCGTCTTCGGAATTGTGTGGATCAGGCTTTTCCGAAAGTCTGATGGTATGTCGCCAGATCATATATTCCACACATCAACGTGAATAGTCGTTTTGTTGCCACTTCCCCTAATGATTTTAGAAATTCGGATGGAATGTTACCTATCTCTTCTGCCTTATTTGACTGTAAGTCCTCCAAAGCTCTTTTAAATTTCGATTCTAATACTGGATCCCCTATCTCTTCTAAATCGACTCCTGTTTCTTCTTCTATCACATCAGACAAATCTTCACCCTCATAGAGTCTTTCAATGCATTCTTTCCACCTATCTGCTCTCTCCTCTGCATTTAACAGCGGTATTCCCGTTGCACTCTTAATGTTACCACCGTTGCTTTTAATGTCACCAAAGGTTGTTTTGACTTTCCTGTATGCTCAGTCTGTCCTTCCGACAATCAAATCTTTTTCGATGTCTTCACATTTTTCCTGCAGCCATTTCGTCTTAGCTTCCCTGCACTTCCTATTTATTTCATTTCTCAGCGACGTGTATTTCTGTATCCCTGATTTTCCCGGAACATGTTTGTACTTCCTCCTTTCATCAATCAACTGAAGTATTTCTTCTGTTACCCATGGTTTCTTCGCAGCTACCTTCTTTGTACCTATGTTTTCCTTCCCAGCTTCTGTGATGGCCCTTTTTACAGATATCCATACCTCTAGAACTGTACTGCCTACTGCGCTATTCCTTATTGCTGTATCTATAGCGTTAGAGAACTTCAAACGTATCTCGTCATTCCTTAGAACTTGCGTATCCCATTTCTTTGCGTATTGATTTTTCCTGACTAATGTCTTGAACTTCAGCCTACTCTTCATCACTACTATATTGTGATCTGAGTCTATATCTGTGTAAGTAGGCTGTTTAGGTTTTTTTATTGGTAACGCCGCCGCCACGTAGCGCTCTGTATGAAAATCACTGGCTGTGCCGTGTGCAGTCTGTGGCTGGTTGGCATTGTTGTAATACTCGCCATTGTAGCGTTGGGCAGCGACAGGTGGATGTTAACAGCGCGTAGCGTTGCGCAGTTGGAGGTGAGCCGCCAGCAGTGGTGGACGTGGGGAGAGAGATGGCGGAGTTTTGAAATTTGTAAGAATTGGTGTCATGAACTGCTATATATATTATGACTAGTGAGGTAAATACATTGTTTGTTCTCTATTAAAATCTTTCATTTGCTAACTATGCCTATCAGTAGTTAGTGTCTTCCGTAGTTTGAATCTTTTATTTAGCTGGCAGTAGTGGCGCTCGCTGTATTGCAGTAGCTTGAGTAACGAAGATTTTTGTGAGGTAAGTGATTTGTGAAACGTATAGGTTAATGTTAGTCAGGGCCATTCTTTCGTAGGGATTTTTGAAAGTCAAATTGCGTTGCGCTAAAAATATTGTGTGTCAGTTTAAGTACATTCGCGTATAATTGTTCAAAGAGGACGTTTCACATAGACCAGTCTTGTATAAATTTTTCTAAGGGGACATTTCATATGTCGACCCTTAGCCGAGGGTACCTCACTGGAATCTTCTGATTTTTTCTTGTAGTTTGTGTAATTAGTGCAGCTTTTGTTTATTGCTAGCGCGTAATCATAGAATTTCCTTTGTAGTTGCAGTCTTTCATTGTTGTACAGTAAAACAGTTGTGGCATGCACGTAGTTTTGCACAAAGTATTTCGCAGCTGCGCTTGCAATTAACTAGATATTATTTTCAGTGATATGTTAATGTGTTCTCTTATTTTTGCTTTTCAAATTGTGCTTTTTTTGTGTTGTCGTGTGAAATATTGTGACAATAATGGCGTGTGAAAAACGTAATACTAGGCTCCAAAGTAAACTGAGAAATGACAGTGAAGACGAAAGCAGTGTGTTAGCGCCACCATGTAATGAATTAACTAATGTTCAAAGTAGTAATTTGGTAATTGTACATAGGGAAATGGAACGGGCTGCAAACAATGGTGTAGACAGTGAAACAATTAGTGAACAGGGAAGCATTATCGATCGATCGGTCAGCAACAGCTCGCGTCAGGAATCCGAAACGACAGGACACAATCTAGGAAATACTGTACATTCAGGTTTTGCGTCCTCACCGTTTTCTCAAATAAGTCAAGACACATTTTCTGCTTGTCAAAATGTGAATGTTGCCGGTGCAAATGCACTGCCGAAAAGCATAGAGGAACAGATTCCAGACACTAATACATTATTATTGCAATTAATGCAGCAAATGAAACAAAATCAGAGACAAACACAGCAACAGTTAGACACAATGGAACAAAATCAGAGACAAACACAGCAAAAGCTTCAAACGTTAGACACAATGGAACAAAATCTTCAAAAGTTAGACACAATGGAACAAAATCTTCAAAAGTTAGACACAATGGAACAAAAGCTTCAAAAGTTAGACACCACACTTGAACAAACACGTGAAGACTTAACTAATAAGTTACATAACATCGAATCGAAATGTCAAAAAGTCTGCAATGATGTAAAAACACAAATTTGTGAGCATTTCCAACCTATTTTTTCGCGGCATGAAAATGCATTACAGAATCACGAAGCAGCCATAAAAGAACTGCAAGCAATTGTTCATGAAAATCATGAGACCTTGCAAGCTAAAATTGACTCAGTTGCATCTACCGATTCGGTTATGCAACTTGCAAAAACTCAAGAAAACTTAAAGGACACAGTAGATACTCTGAAAATTGGTTCAGAAAGACACATGGAGGACATTAGTTCATTATCAGAGAAAGTAGTTGAACTTTCGGATCAGCTAAATAATTTATCTACGAAGGTATATGATAATCTGAATGACACAAAACCGATAGTCTTTAATGACACAGAAGAGTTCGAACGAATTAGGAAATTCAAACAAAATCAGAATCAAATTAATACGCAACACCAAAGAGAAATCCGGGAAGTGCAAGATCAGCTGACACAGGTAATACAAGAATTACGTATTTCAGAGGACACTCGCGCTCCAACACGGGAAGAAGGACATAGAAATACGGAAAAGCCACAAAATAATAACACAGGGCATTTCGGAAATTATGACAGAAATTGGCAAGGTGCACCGAATTTTGAGATGGAACCGCCGACACGACGTAACAATGACCGATATGCTAACCGCCGACACGATGATTTTGACTATAAGCTGTTCATTACTACACGTAAATTCAAAACATTTAAGAATTATGGCAACGACATTCATCCACAAGCGTGGCTCCATCAATTCTCTCATTGTTTTCCTCCCAACTGGTCACTAGAGCACAGATTAGAATTTATGTGTGGCTATTTAGAGAATGAACCAGCTGTAAGAATGCGATCGGTCATTCACCATTGCCACAGTGAAGGAGAATTTTACCATGCCTTCCTCTCAGCATATTGGTCCCAAGCCACACAAGACCGAGTAAAACATGGCATCATGATAATGAAACATTTCGAACAATCTGAATTTTCCAGTGTTGTGAAATATTTTGAAGACATGTTGCACAAGAATCAGTACCTGTCAAACCCATACAGCCCGTCAGAACTCATCCTCATTTGCTTAATCAAATTGCCTGAACATTTAAGGAATATTATTTTGGCAGGGCGTTGCAAAGACGACATTGAAGCTTTTCAGGGACTGTTACAAGAACTGGAAATTGACACTGACAATCGCGGAACGCGAAAACAGGAGCACAACAATTACAGGTCACACCTGTCACAATTCCGCGATGACAGAAATAATACACGACAAGGCTATTCGTACAACGTAAATCGTGACCAAAACGGACACCACCCGTATGACAACCGTTGGCAGAGTAGTAATTATTACAGGGAAAGATCACCTCTCCGTGGTAATGACTATCACAGAGACAATCAGAGAAACAGACAATATAGAAACCAAAATAATTATTATCAAGGGAGACGGAATAACTTAAGACGCAACGGTCCAGCGCGCAGTTACGATTCAGGGAGAAATTCTCCACCACATGACCGACAAACAAGAAATTACAGGAACTACCGACATGACGACAGACGATATAATCATAATGACAGACCGGAAATCCATCAGAACTGGCGAGCTTCAAACAGGGTAGGGCCCTCTCGGCAAGGTGAAATTGCTGTATCTATAGCGTTAGAGAACTTCAAACGTATCTCGTCATTCCTTAGAACTTGTGTATCCCATTTCTTTGCGTATTGATTTTTCCTGACTAATGTCTTGAACTTCAGCCTACTCTTCATCACTACTATATTGTGATCTGAGTCTATATCTGCTCCTGGGTACGCCTTACAATCCAGTATCTGATTTCGGAATCTCTGTCTGACCATGATGTAATCTAATTGAAATCTTCCCGTATCTCCCGGCCTTTTCCAAGTATACCTCCTCCTCTTGTGATTCTTGAACAGGGTATTCGCTATTACTAGCTGAAACTTGTTACAGAACTCAATTAGTCTTTCTCCTCTTTCATTCCTTGTCCCAAGCCCATATTCTCCTGTAACCTTTTCTTCTACTCCCTCGCCTACAACTGCATTCCAGTCGCCCATGACTATTAGATTTTCGTCCCCCTTTACATACTGCATTACCCTTTCAATATCCTCATACACTTTCTCCATCTGTTCATCTTCAGCTTGCGACGTCGGCATGTATACCTGAACTATCGTTGTGGGTGTTGGTCTGCTGTTCTGATTAGAACAACCCTGTCAGTGAACTGTTCACAGTAACAGACCCTCTGCCCTACCTTCCTATTCATAACGAATCCTACACCTGTTATACCATTTTCTGCTGCTGTTGATATTTCCCGATACTCGTCTGACCAGAAGTCCTTGTCTTCCTCCCACTTCACTCCACTGACCCCTACTATATCTAGATTGAGCCTTTGCATTTCCCTTTTCAGATTTTCTAGATTCCCTACCACGTTCAAGCTTCTGACATTCCATGTCCCGACTCGTAGAACGTTATCCTTTTGTTGATTATTCAATCTTTTTCTCATGGTAACCTCCCCCTTGGCAGTCCCCTCCGGAGATCCGAATGGGGGACTATTCCGGAATCTTTTACCAATGGAGAGATCATCATGACACTTCTTCAACTACAGGCCACACGTCCTGTGTACACGTTACGTGTCTTTAATGCAGTGGTTTCCATTGCCTTCTGCATTCTCATGCCGTTGGTCATTGCTGATTCTTCCGCCTTTAGGGGCAATTTCCCACCCCTAGGACAAGAGAGTGCCCTGAACCTCTATCCGCTCCTCCGCCCTCTTTGACAAGGCCGTTGGCAGAATGAGGCTGACTTCTTATGCCGGAAGTCTTCGGCCGCCAATGCTGATTATTTATCAAAATTTAGGCAGTGGCGGGGATCGAACCCGGGACCGAAGACGTTTTGATTATGAATCAAAGACGCTACCCCCTTTTTTTTTGTAGTCTCATTTCGTTCATTTTAGTTTGTTTGTATCTGCTCGGTGCAGACGTCGAAAGACACCTTTTTTAGTTCGTAGTTGATCCATTATCTCAGTTTTTTTTATTACAGAGGGCAACTAACCCTCTGACCGAACACGCTGAGTTACCGTGCCGGCACCCCTAGACCACAGTCGATTTTCAATTCCCCCCCAAGGGGGTGGGCTGGCAGCATCTTAGTACGCTTCTTTACAGGCTACAGACTTTTTTAAAAACGGAGGAAGAAAAGAAACAAGAAAAACTGGCGATAAAACGGTGATTTAAAGTGTAAAATAGCAGAAAATTGCGGAAAGTTAAAACAGGAAGCAAAGGGGTTGGCAATGTTAATAAAATACACAGGAATCAGACAGTAACATAGTAGACACACAAAAAACATGGCGACAGTCAGGTTTCTGTTCTCAAGAGATAAAAAATCACACCCAGCGACAGTATGATGGCCGTTCGCAACACTATCCAAAAGACACAAGAAGGAACACTCACTGTAAAACAATCACTGTAAAACACTGCACGAAAATGGTGGCACAAAGATGACACTCCCAAGCCAAAGGCAGATGGGGGGGCGGGATCTGGAAGAGGGGTAAAAACAAGGGGGGGGAGAGGAAAAAACGAAAGTGGGGGGGGACCAAGGCGGGAGAGGACTCATAAGGGGGGAGAGGGCAGGGCAGACACGAGAGGGAATGAGAAGAGGCAGAGGTGGGAAATGCAAAAGGACTCGGGGGAGAGAAGGGGGCACAGAGAGGGGAGGTGGGGAAAAAAGAGGATGGAAAGGGGGAGAGGGAGCCCATGAAAAGGACAGAGGAAAGGAGAGTGAGCGAGGATCAGAGTTGATAGAAGGGATAAATGGAGGGAGAGAGGGCATCATCCGGGAGTGGGAGTTGATGGAAGCCACCTTGGGAGAGGAGAAGAAGGGTGTAGAGATGGAGGGTGGGCACAACAGTGAAGACGTGGCAGGGGGCGGCGATGGGAGAGGAGAGGAGCAACCAGTGGGTGAGGGGGATCAAGGAGGCAGGATATATTTAAGGAATAGGAGCAGATGGGGGAAAGGTCATAGAGGATCGGCATGGAGGACGGGAGGCGTATACGGAAGGCAAGGCGGAGTGTATGACGCTCAAGGATCTGGAGTGACTTACAGAATTTGGGAGGAGGGCAGATATCCAGGTGGGACTGGCATAACAGAGGATGGGACAGATTAAGGATTTGTAGATGTGGAGGATGGCAGAGGGGTGCAACCCGGCCAGAGAGGAGTTTGAGGAGTCGGAGGCGGTTGTATGTTTTAGATTGGATGGAGCGGAGATGAGGGATCCAGCTGAGGTGACGGTCAATGTTGAGGCCAAGGTAGGTGAGGGTGGGGGTGAGGCGGACAGGACGGGCGCCGACAGTAAGGGAGAAATCCAGTAGCCGGAAGGAGCGAGTGGTATGGCCTACGATGATTGCCTGGGTCTTGGAAGGATTCATTTTCAGGAGCCACTGGTTACACCATGCAGCAAAAAGGTCAAGGTGATTCTGGAGAAGCCGTCGGGACCGTTGGAGGGTAGGAGCGAGGGCGAGGAATGCGGTGTCATCGGCATATTGCAAGAGGTGTACTGGAGGGGGGGGGGGGGTTGGGGCATATCTGCCATGTACAGGAGGTAGAGGAGAGGGGAGAGGACAGAGCGCTGGGGCACACCTGCAGAGGGGTAGAAGGTGTGGGAATTGGCATTATAGATGGTAACAAAGGAGGGGAGGCGGGAGAGGAAGAAGGCCATCAGACGGATGTAGTTGATAGAAAGGGCGTATTTTTGGAGTTTAAACAGGAGACCGGGATGCCAGACACAGTCGTAGGCATTTTCGAGGTCGAGGGAGACAAAAATGGCCGAGCGACGGGAGTTAAGCTGGAAGGAGAGGAGATGAGTGAGGCGGAGGTGTTGGTCATCGGCAGAGATGGAACACTCTATGAGTAACAGCCTGCACTTTATACAGGACTCTTCTAGCAACATCTTTTGAGAACGAAACATACTTACGCCTATTTATGAGATACAAGTTGCATCCTAGCCAACAGAAACATGGGAAACATATTGTACAATACTTTTTATGAATGTAGTGCTCATTATCTTTCCTGAAAACAGTATCACAACGCAAAAAGAAAACTGACGAGTCACCTCCAGTTTAATTCAGCGCCATCTACCGAATGTACTGTGTACCTGAAGAGCCGGCGAGGCAAATGGGCTGCTGTCCATCAAAGGCCAAGCTAAATAAAAATGTAAATGCCATGTGGCTAGGTCCTCCGATCAGGTAGGTCGTTCGCCTGGTGCTAGTCTGTCAAGTTGACGCCACTTCAATGACTTGCGTGTCGATGGCGATAAAATGATGATGATAAGGACAACACAACGCCCAGTCCCTGACCGGAGAAAATCTTCGGCCCAGCTGGGCATCGAACCTGGGCTGTTTGGCATTCCATTCTATCGCGCTGACCACTCAGCTACCAGGGGCAGACAAAGCCAAACTAATACTCTACTTGCTGCCAGCTGACCACCACACCACCAGCCATGGCACAGTACAGCCTGACTCAGATTAACTGCACTCCCATCCCTGACATAAAACACCCTCAGGTTAAAAAATCCCAAATGGGGATGTTCAATACACTCCATTTTATACGAGTTAGTGTTGAAGGTAGAAGATACCCTTCAACGGTACCAATGCACCCTCCAAACCCACCTTGACCAATTCACCACTTGGTGTCACCAGTGGTCTTTTGTATCAACCCCTCCAAATCCCAGGCAATCATCATAGGCCACACCACCTGCTCCTTCTGTCTCCATGATTTCTACCTCACCATTTATGGTCATCTCATCCAGCTCACCCCCACCCTGAAATGCCTTGGCCTCATTCTCGACTGTCACCTCACCTGGACCCCTCTTCTCCTGACCGAAAGCCGATTCCCATCTCTGCCTCCTGAACTCCTGTCTGGCTGGATTTTGGGATTGCACCCTTCCTCCATCCGCCACACTTTCAATTACAAATACCAAATCCATCCTATCCTCCGTTATGCCAGCATTGTCAATAACTCTGCCCTTCACATCCTAGAACGCCACATGCTCCACCTTGCCTTCCATATCCGCCTTCCCTCCCTCACACAGATCATGTATGACCTCATTCTCTTACCCCCTCCTCCTTTTCCTCCATCATTTCCGCATCCTTTAATGATTCATGTATGACCTCATCCCCTTACCCCACCTCCTCCTTTTCCTCTGACATTTCCGCATCCTTTACACTGTCTGAAGGCTTGATCCCCAACCCCACCCCCTGGTTTCCTCCTTCCTCTCTACTCCCCAACCGTTGCTCAACCTCTATGGCTGTATCCCATCCTCTCTCCACCTCAACAACCTCCATCTCCTTCATCAGGGATACTTCCAGCACCTCCCCCTCCACACTACCAACTGTAGCCTGGCCTAGTCCCCCTCCCTCTCTAGTATCCACCTTTTCCTCTCCCCTCCTTCTCCCAGAGCGGATTTCCCTCCTCCCCCCTAAGTCTCTGCACTCCCTTCTTGGCTGTTTTCCTCTCTCACACCTTTCCTCCTCGGACATCCCTCGGTGTGCCCCCCTCATCCCCCTTTCTCTCCCCTCCCTCTCACCTCCTTCTCCTTTCTCCCTTCCCCCCACCCCCTGGCAGATCCCACCAGGTTTTAATTTATTATTAGTTGTGCTGTATTGGTGGTGCTATTATACAGTGTCATATAGTGATATGGTTTTAATTATGTGCTCGACATTGCTCATGTGCTTTTCATACTGTGGCCGACTTTTAACTTGTTTTTGCCTCCAGTGTTTTTTAAGTGTACTTCAAACTGTCATCTGTGTTCTTTTAAGTTTATGTCGACTTTTTAACTGTCCCCTAGTGCACGTCCCCATATTAGCGTGTATTTTATCACCCCGTCATCGCCATTTACAGTATTCTTCCCCCTTTTATGTTAAAGTTGGCCTTTCTGTAATTTTTTTTGTCTAGCTGTTTGGCTGAAGAGCGGTGGTCTGTGCTATTGCCAGCCCTCCACTGTCTGCGTTGGGCAGGGGAATGAAATTACCATAAATAAAAGTACATTAGAAGAAACTGGACCATACATGCGTTTTCACAGAGCTAAAGTACCATTACTTGTTGCGAAAGTTATGTACAACACTATGACATGGGTTATATTTCTTCTGAGTATTGTTTCATCAGGCACAAAAATATATTTTCTCAACTGCTGCATCCTGCAACACACTACTAGAATGTTAACCTGATTTTTGGCTCATGACACAGTGCTGAGAGCACACTCTACCTCTGTCACAGGATTCCTCCTCACTCTTTAACTCTCTCTGAAAGTGAAAAAATGTCTCATCACATACGAAATCTCTCAAAGGAACAGCACAGAGAAGTTGCAAATATCAGTTTTATACTATTTATCACTTTATTAATTCTGTAATGTACATGATTTTATTATGATGATCATCTGTCCTGTGTAGGCAGGAGATTAAATTCCATTAAAGGATCTCGCTGCAATGAGAATATGTCTGATTTCCAGTACAACTTTTGAATCATATCGGTAGTACTCTGGCACTTGCTTCCACATACCTGGTGGCACGTCCTTGCTACTAAATTGATAGGCTTATTAATTAAATTGATCAGGACAGTACCTTTGCACGATGAATAATTTTTTTCCTGCAGTCAGTATACACTCGCCAGGTAGGCATTACAGACACTTCCATAATGTCTCTGTCAAGCTTCCCAGAGGCTAGGTAATCACGTCCTCTGATACCAAAATATCTTCCATCTTCGAAACTAACAAGCATGGGAGGGATAAATCTATATTTCACGTGACAAATTGTTGGCATATTGAACACATCCATTAGAGATGTTTTTTCAAACTGGGGTTCTATGTCAAGGACGAGGCTGCAGTTTGAGTCAGGTGGTATTGTGCTGCAGTTGGCAGTGGGAGAGGTCGGGTGGCAGGAAGCAGAGAATTAGCATGACCTGTGATGGTCAGCAACTCCCCTGCTGGCTGGCTCTTCAAGTAGAGTATATACTCAGTAAACGACTCTGGACTAGGCTGCAGGTGACTAGGGGTGGGGGGACTGGCCAGTTTCATTTTTGTGCAGAGATACAGTGTTCAGATAAGATAATGATGAGAGCATCATTCGTAAACAAGATCACACAATATGTTTCCTCTGTTTCTGTTGGATAGGATGTCACTTGTGGCTCATAAATAGGTATAAGTGTGGTTTGTTCAAATGGTTCAAATGGCTTTGAGCACTATGGGACTTAAAATCTGAAGTCCTCAGTTCAAATGTGTGTGAAATCTTATGGGAATTAACTGCTAAGGTCATCAGTCTCTCAGCTTACACAGTACTTAACCTAAATTATCCTAAAGACAAACATACACACCCAAGCCCGAGGGAGGACTCAAACCTCCGCCGGGATCAGCTGCACAGTCCATGAGGGACATCAGTACCCTAGAACTTAGAACTACTTAAACTTAACAAACCTAAGGACATCACACTCATCCATGCCCGAGGCAGGATTCGAACCTGCGACCATAGAGCTCGCGCGATTCCAGACTGAAGCACCTAGAACCTCTCGGCCACAGCAGCCGGCATGGTTTGTTCTGCAATGGTGTTGCTACAGGAATCCTGCCTATAGGACAGACTGTTAGAGGCACTGTGGGACTGTGTGTTACTGTTCTAACATCAATTTATCCATCCTTACGTTACCCCCTGCAGCAGCTATTCACTTGTAGATCTCCAGAAGGCTACTTCCTTGTACTTCAGTGAGAGTTTGCTGTCCTATCATTATTTCCCATGAGGGCTAGACTGGCTGGAGCAACTCTTCAGTACTAGACTAATAGCGTCAATATTCACTTCACATTTAACAGTTATGGATGAAACAGGATGGAGCTACAGTCCAGTGATTGATGAATGGCAACTCAAATTGTTTAAATAAACAATATACCACAATGCGCAGAAAATAAAGGCTTTAAGTCCATCCTATTCAGCAGCCCAGAACAGACTTAGTCCTTTTCCTGCCAATTTACAGATGGATAGGGAAGAGGGGGAGTGGAAAGGGTGAGGGGTAGGGGGAAGCAGGAGGGGGAGATGGAGGGGAGTGGGGAATGGGGAGTAGGAGAGGGCCAGCTACGCTCTCTGTTGGATGTGGTGTTGCGAACAAGGTCAGTTGGTCTCTGGACCTCAAGATGAGCAAACAAAATTTGGTACACTTGCAAATAAATTTTTAATTCTCATCATTTTTCCCAAGCTGCCATCTTCGATTAAATCATGGAACGGGAGAGGGTGGGGCAGGGGAGAGGAGGAGAGTGGCTGGAAGAGGGGGGGGGGGGCAGTTTCTGAGGATGACCCACATGCCATCTGGGGAAATCCCATGATGACTCGAGGGGATGGGGCAATTAATTGGTCCATGAATTATTTTGCATAAGTAATCAGGTATTAATTTGATACCACAAGTGCGGAGAGCTCACTTTATCCCACTACTTCTGAGCAGTCAGCAGCAAATATTCGGTGAAGACCATGAAGATGAAAAAATTGAAAAACATCTTGCAATGTGCCCTAGACAAGTATATTCCAGGTCAGATATTAATTGATGGGAAATTCATAGCATGCTTGAGGCATATTAGAAAACTGCTACGTAAACAATGATAACTTCATATCAGATGCAAGGGAACTAAAAACCTTGCTGACAAACAAAAGCTGAACGAAGCGAAAATAAGTGTAAGGAGAGCAATGAGAGAAGCGTTCAATGACTTTGAAAGTAAAATTTTGCACAACCGATCTGAGTTAAAAACCTAAGGGGTTTTGGCCGTAACTAAAATCAATAAGTAGGTCAAAACCATCTATTTATTCACGTAGTGACCATAATGGCACCGGAACGGAAGACCGAAATGCTGAAATCGATGTTCCGAAATTGTTTCACTGCGGAAGATGGTAACGCGGTTCCTCTTCTCAATCGTTGCACGAACATCGAAATGGCAGATATTGAGATATTTGACATCGTCCTGCTTTGCCGTTTAGTGAAATAAAATACGAACTTATGGAGTATCGGAGCATTTTTGAGACTGGATTCAAGACTTCCTTCCAGATAGAAATCAACACATCGGTCTTAACGGAATGAAATCGACCGATGTACAGTTAATTTCCAGAATACCCCAAGGAAGTGTGATAGGACCATTACTGTTCATAATATCAAGGGTGAGTCACTAACTATTTCCACCAAGAATAACTCGAAAGTATAACAGGAGGTGAAAAGTTTGTGGTACAGAAGTTGCATGGAACAACGGGGGCCATAATATGACGTTGGTTTTCTGTTGTTATGTGGTGTCGCCTCAGACATATGAAGGTCAACTTAGTTTTTTTTAAATGTGATGTTATAGTTTGATACTTACTTTGTGATAGCGGCTATCAAGACGAACCAAATGATGTGTAACAATAAGGTCTTTGAAGGTCAACTAAGGTAGCAAAGATGGCACGAACGTCCATTTACAGAAGGTGTTCGAAGTGATGACCACTTGTATCAATGCAATGTTGCAGTCTTATTATAATGGATAGAGTTATATTCATTATCACATCGGCATCTATCGAAGCACATGCTCTGACAATTCTCTCTCGCATATCTTCAGGTCGTTATAAGCAATGTCTTTCATAATTTTCCACAAGAAAAAATCCGGAGGCGCCAAGTGTGGCGAACGAGCCGGCCACGTCACACCTCCTCCGCGTCCAATCCAACAATTTGGAAATTGTCTGTAAATCATTTCTAGCCATCAGCGAAAAATGTGCCGGACACCCATCATGTTGATACCACATTCTTCTCCTTGTTCCTCAAGGTATATCTTCCAATGACTGACCTAATGTTACCTGCAGTAATGTGATGAACTTCCAACCGTTAAGATTTCGTTCGATGAAATAGGGGATTATAATTCTGTCCTCCAGAATCCCACACCATACGTTCACCGACCGCGTTTTTTGGTGTGCAACTTGCGGCGGCCAACATGGGTTTCCAGTTGCCCAATAATGCATGTTATGCAAATTATCATTTCCATGGTTCGTGAATGTAGCCTCGTCAGTGTATAAAATCAAATTAACATATGCGTCATCCCTCTGAATCTGAAGTTGAGCCCATCGGTGGAATTCAGTGCAACGCATACAATCTGTACCAGTTAATTCTTGGTGGAGACTGGTATGATAAGGATGATATTTATGGCGATACAGAACACAAACAACACTACTCTGGTTCATGCCAGATTCCCTTGCGATTCGACGCTAACACAAGGGTCTCCAACTACTGAGGCAGGAGTACTAATTTCCGTTTCCTTGTTAGCAACTTCCCTTTGCCTCATATGTTTCGGATGCATTAAAGATCAAGTTGTTCTCAATTTATCATATACGTATTTAAATGTACAACGTCTAGGGTGAGTACGTTGAGGATATCTTTCAGCGTGTGAGTCTCTTTCTTACACTGAATTTCGTTGGCATTCTCCGTAGGAAAAAAGCATATCGACTTGTTCTTCGTAGGAATACATCATTCACATTCGCTAAATTCGGCGTTACTAGCCTTACCGTTCCTATTAGTGTAGTATTGCGAATCCGTCGAGTGGTTTTTACATGCCAATGGCACGTTATATGGATACGGCGTATTCGGCGAATATTTACTATTTGCACGATATACGAGAGAGAATTGTCACAGCATGTGCTTCGATAAGTGCCGAAGTGATCAGGAATACCACTCACTCCATTATAAAAAAGATGGCAGCGTTGCACAGATACCAATGGTCATCACTCGGAACACCTGTAAATATGCGTTCATGCCACCTTTTTTACCTTCGTTGACCTTCAAAGACCTTACAGCACTTAATTCGTTTCGGTAGTCGCTATCAGAAAATAAGTACCGAACTGTAGCATCGCATTTAAGAAAACAAGACTGACCTTAATGTCTCCGACGCGACCCCACCTAGCAACAAAAACTCAACCTCATATTATGGACCACGTTGTTCCATGCAACATTTGTCCCATAAACATTTCAGCTCCTATTATAGTTTTCGAATTATTCTTGGTGGCAATAGTTAGTGACTCACGCTGTATGAAAATGAACTATTAGAAAGCATCGGATGCTCTGTAAGGCTGTTTGCAGATAATGTCCCCAGAATGAGATTTTCACTCTGCAGCGGAGTGTGCGCTGATATGAAACTTCCTGGCAGATTAAAACTGTGTGCCCGACCGAGACTCGAACTCGGGACCTTTGCCTTTCGCGGGCAAGCCGCGAAAGGCAAAGGTCCCGAGTTCGAGTCTCGGTCGGGCACACAGTTTTAATCTGCCAGGAAGTTGCAGATAATGTGTTTGTCTATAGCAAAGTAGCAATGCAAGAACATACTAAAGTTTTGCAGAATGACTTCCAGAGAACTGATGAATTGTGCAGGCTCTGGCAGTTAACGTAATTAAATGTAACATATTCTGTATATATAGGAAAAAGAAATCCACTACTATGCAGCTACAGTATTGATAACAAACTGCTGTCGTAAAATATCCAGACGTAACAATCCACAGCGATCTTAAGTGAAATAACCACATAAAAAAGTAGTGGGAAAAGTAGATGCCAGACTCAGATTTACAGGACAAATGTTAATGAAATGTAAATCATCCACGAAGGAAGTGGCTTTATAAGACGCTTGTTCGACCGATTCTTCAGTATTGTTCATCTGTTTCGTATCCTAACAGGTAAGACTGATAGAGGAGACTGCAAATCCAACCAACAGCAGCTTGTTTCGTCACGGAATCGTTTAGCTGGCGCCAGATCGTTACGGAGATGCTGAACAAACTCCACTTAAAGACGGTACAAGACAGGCATTGGGCATCACGGAGAGATTTATTACAGAAGTTTTGGAAGAGCACTTTCCAGGAAGAGACTGACATCGTATTACTTTCCCCCACAAATGTCTCACGTAATGACCATGAGGAAGGAATTCGAGTAATTAAAGCCAATACAAAGGCTTACCGGCAGTCAATTCTTCCCACGCACGATGCGTGAGTGGAAAAAGTCTGGATGGCACGGTTACTGGTACGAAAAGATCCCTCCGCCACACACCTTTAGGTGCTTGTGATGTACGAAATAGACGTAAATATAGACAAACGACACGACCAAATCTGGGAGCAATGCTGCAAATTGCGAGCTCTCGTTGCGCCCCACGCATGAGGCCAGAACCTTCCAGCACCTCCGTCAGCCACCCGTATGAACTGATGATGTCCTCAGAACTCTTGCGACAGGTGTCGTTGGTGCCGACATGAGCCACAACTTGTAGACGACTCGCCCTGCATCCTGGATAGCCGCTGGCAAGGCCGCCCCCACTTCTCGGATGAGCAAGCATACCGAGTACGTATTGGCATTCATTACAGCCTTGAACACTATCTTCCAAAGGGACTGCATAAGGCGCCTAACAATGGATCTACCGATAACTAGCAAACCGCTGCCCATGTATGCCTACTTGGACCCTGCTGAAGGAACGGACACTGTCCATTCACAGGGCGAATAGGCGAGACAAGACGGCCAGCTTCCAAAATGGTCCTCCGCGGCGACTCAAAACGCTGTGGGTCGGATTCGCCACGTCGTGTACAGGTACATGTGCATAAGGGCCAGTGGGCGAAATAAGACACCTGAGGTGTCCCATGAGACCCGCAAGATTATCTACCACCACTACCCCACGAGAATTCCAAGACGGCTATGGCTGAAATTTTTACGCTCTATTCCTTGGATCCGGTATGAGGCGACGCCTAAATAATAAAAAAAGAGCAGGAAATTGCTCAAATTCTATAGTATATTCTGTAGGCATTTATCTACAAGAGCCGACTCGCCGTTTTCAAAAAAAAAACTTTCACCTTTATCGTGAAACCCAGCCGCGTATTTCGAGATGGCGATGCACAGCAAATGGCTGTAATTTTTACAACGTATTACTAAGATCTCGATCTCGACATTCCTTGAAAATTTTCTTCATATTTTTATCTTTTTCCGAGATACAAAGATTCAATGCTACCCTACTTACACATGAAATATGCACATAAAATCCTTTGTGAGCGAAAACGTACTTTATAAGTGACGTAGCACGAAGAAATATGCTCTATAAAGTCTCCGTTATCAGCTGGGGACCCCATGTTGTTATACTGAAGGACATGCAAAATTTTTTGCGTATGAAATCCGGTCTTTATTACACTTTCACGTAAGAAAACTATCTAAATTTTACTAGCCAATATGTTTGTTCTGTATGAGTTACTTGTCCTGCTGGAAAAGAAGAGCAAAATGCTCCCATCGCAGCTCAAAAAATGCGAATATGTTTATTGAAAAAACTGAGTAAACGTGGCGTACCAGCTGCCCCATTCCACCTTCCTCAGTACTTATAAAAGCTTTCCCAAAAATTTCGGCTTTCGAACATATTGATACTTTTTTATGCTGAGAGAAGAAAACAGTGGCAGTGGCATAAAGACCGAAAAGTAATAAATGCTATAAGATAATACAGTTAAAGTATGTACACCAAATAGCTGCTTATAATGAGTATTATTTATTAAGAATTACAACACACGGTTTCGCCTTTATCGCCATTACGACGTCGCAATAGTGGAACTGTCAAACTGCGGTCTCGTCGTCATTAACATTTAATTTTAACATCTTGACAACAACATTTACTATCTTATTAAAGCAGTGACAGTTACAAAACAGCCAACTAAAGACGAAATATAGACATCACATGAATCTAGACGTACTTGAAAATGGCGATAAAGCCGAAACAGTCTGTCGTAAGTGCTAAATAAAGATTACTCATTATAAGCAACTATTTGTTGTATCTATTGTAACAATCATGTCGTTATCACACATATATTACGCTGCTAACCCTAAAAGAGAAAAAATAGTAGACAGTGGTTGTGTTGTAGAGAAAGCGGAGGAGACAATAACAGTGTGTCCGCCTCCGTTAGCTGAGCGGTCAGCGCGCTAGCCTATCAATCCTAAGCGCCCGGCTTCGATTCCCGGCTGGGTCGGAGATTTTCTCCACTCAGGGACAGAGTGTTGTGTTGTCCTAATCATCATCATTAATTCGTCCCCATCGACAAGCAAGTCGCGGAAGTGGCGTCAAATCTAAAGACTTGCACCCGGGAACGGTCTACCCGACGGGAGGCCCTAGTCAGACAACATTTACATTTTTAATACTTGTAACACTGTGAGAGAATTAGAGAGACACGGTGGTGTGGAACGTAGTTGATAGTGACAGAAGAGTGCTAAGAAAAGAGTGAAGAAGACAGTGATAATGAGAGACAGAATTTATAACGATGACAATCAAGAAGAGATACAGATAGTAACAGTGAGAAGAGACAGGAAAGAAGGAATGAAACAGTAACAGTAAGAGTAAGAAGGAGACAGTGACAGTGAGAAGAGACTGTAATAGTAGGACGCAACGAAGGGCACTGCTGTAAAAATTTTTGAGAAAATTTTTAAAGGTGCTGAAGAAGGCAGACTGAGACAGCTGGTGCCCCAATTTCCTGTCAATATTTTTGAAGTAAACAGGAGCGTAATTTCATTTTTCGTGCTCTGATAGGAGCATTTTTCCAATGGTACATAATATTCCTGAAATTATTGTATTTACATTTATAAAATTATCACATTTGCAGCAGGGGAAAATGTTGTACCAAGACAATAGCGTACTTAGTAACAACTCATGTGTTTTGGTCGGAACTTCAGCATGGGGACTGACTTTAGAATTACATGAAGGAATGCTCCATTGCATGTGAGGAATGTGGAAGGGAAAGCAAATGGTCGACTTACGTTCACTGGGAGAATTTTAGGAAAATGTGGTTCATCTGTAAAGGAGACCACGTGTGGGATGCTAGTGCGACATGTTTTGCAGTACTGCGTGACTGCTTGGTATCCAAACCAGGTTGAATTGAAGGAAAACACTGCAGCAGTTCAGAGGCGTGCTGCTAGATTTATTTCCGGTAGGTTAAAAAGCCGCAAATGTTGCGGAGATGCTGCAGGGAATCATATGGGAATCCCTGGAGTAAGGACGACGTTCTTTTTTTCCTATTTTTCCTATTTGCAAGTGGAACATGAAACGAAATTTCAATACTTGGTACAGAGTACCCTCCACCTCGCGCCTTACGACGGCTTGTTGAATATGTGTGTATATCTATATGTGGATGTAGATACACCCGTAAGCATGTCCCGCCATTTCCTACAGTTTTTACTGTTCTTAGGCATGACACTATGTTTAGTAAAACTTTTGTAGATATTTCGTGTTCTGCACATTTAAATGTTGTTTAATATAAAAGGGCGTTTGGTATATGTTGTTAATTCTTCATGTACAGAAAATTATGGTGAGTAAAATGCTACATATTTTTATAACATGTGTCATACTTCGTCGGTCGTGAAGCATTTTGTATCTTGAAACGGAATATTTCTTGGCATGGAAAATGTGATACTTGCAAATGAACTGAGCTTCTTTAATGTCTTAGCAGTTTTATCTGTCTAGAAACTCGAAATCTGTGTAAGTATCCCAGGGCTTCTATTTCTGCATTTACGAGTACGTACTGAAAAGTAATGTCTCCGAAGTTTTTATATGAAAACTCTTATAGTTATTCAAGTAAATCCAACGTTATTAACGTTTGACACTGTTGAAGGGTCACAATTTTACGTCTTCTTGCACCGCTTCGTCACTAACAAAGTGAAGTCCTCAAAGATGTTGAAAATAAATGAAAATCGGATGGGGACATGTCGGGACTGTATGGAGAATGATGGATGACAGTGAACCCAAGACGTCGGATTGTTGGAGATGTCGCGGCGCTAGTGTGTGGTTTGGCATTGCTATGTACGGTCAAACTCTTCGAATTCGGAAGTCGGTTACAGCATTCTGTTTCTCAGACACCGACGTAGTTACGTTACACACTATTGTGTTACATACTACAGTTCGGAGCCCTCTAGCGGCAGAGGACTTTAAAGATGTAGACATGAAAAACGATTATGTCGAACGTTAATGACATTTGTTTTGTTTGAAAAGTTTTTGTAACTCTTTTCACATAAGAAATTCAAGAAGGGGGGGGGGAGGTGGGAGGGGAGGTGTTATTTTCGGTACGCCCTCAGATGTAACTTGTAACGGGCTTCCGGTAATACTCCGATTAATTTGATTTCACTTACTGTTTACTGGCGTGCAGTTGAGCAATGGTGTAACAGTTAAACGATTACTGTGTTGGCAAGATTTTCTCGATTGTAACGCCTTTAAGTATGAATAGAATATTTAATGCGTGACCATACGGCAGCTTGTAAGACAATCTTATCAGTAATTCTAGAAAAAGAGTGCAGCACTTAAAAAGTGAGTCCCGTCATCTAAAGACTGAATGTGAAGATACGTTAAACTTCTATTACAGGGCTGGCTAGAGGAGACAGTCTGAAGAGGGTACCGCTCTATCCTGCAGCTGATATTTTCTCCAGTTCGTCATTCGCAATTAATTACGACGTTTCCAGTATTACGATACGTCACTTAATGACCAGACAGAAAATGTATCACGTCGTCTGTATGGCTTACGTTCTGACTGTGTGGCTTCGTTTCGCTGCAGTAATCATTGGATTTGCTGATGGCTGCGAAGCCCAAACAGGTAATCAACCGGTACTCTTCACCCTTTATTTATATTATCGCACGACTGTTGCCATCACAGTATGAGCAGTTTCTCAGTCACTGCTCTAGAAGCTGCTGCAGGTATAACGACATTCAACAAATTTGGCTGGTGTTCAATGACATTTCTGAATGAGCAGGAGATCTGGAACTAGAAGACTGGCGGGCTGTAGCGCTGGTCACCGGTAGTCGTCTTCTTTAGTGCAGGAACCTCGTCCACCTAACCCAGCACGCCAGCTGTCATGTTTACAATAAACACCGCAGACAGACTGAACGGGAAAATACAGATGTCAAAAGTGAAACGAAGGAAAACAATTCACAGCATCTCTTTTTTTTATTACAGAGCCACTGCTTTATTATCAGAGCAATTTTAAGCAAATAACCACATCAGGGAGGTGCTTTGATTCAAAACAATCGCACCTACCTTTCCGCAACCTGATATTCTGAATGAAAACACATTGTTGCTTGTAAAAATTGTATGACACGTTGAACCCGGAACTTTTCGTGAAATCTAAATAACAGCGAGGTATCTATACAGGCACTCTAACAAGATCACTGCTATCCATTATCTTCGTCTAAACTGCTCGAACGGCGTAACATACAGTGACACGTGCAGTAACACTAAACTCGTTGGCTGATAGTACGAATCCATGCCATCGAAAATATCTCGTCAGTAAAGGAAACCATGCCGATGACGTAAAATTAATGATCATCAGAATTTTCACTAATGTCGTCGATTATATTCCAGACATATCCCATGTGAAACAGTTGAATGAAACGAAAAAGTGGAAGCAATATTGTCTAACGTCACGTCCGCAATGACATCATTAGAAAGACAGTATAATACCGGATTCGGTAAGCACAGCGAAGGAAATCGGTCATCTCAAATGAATCATCCGCCTTAAGCGACTTACGGGAATCAAGACAACCAAAACCATCCGACCTATGGAATACGCGTCTGCTGTCGCACCAATGTGCAACGGAGCTCAGTAGGTAGTTAGGAAGTTTAAAGTCAGGTGCCCTTCGATGAAAATGTCATTAGAGACGAAACACCACTTCCATGGGAAACGGCTGCGAAACGAGATCGCCGTAATCGGTTTATGAAACATAAACTGAAAAGTCGAATAGGAAGTCGAGTTTCATTGACCATGAATACGAGTCAGGTGGCTTATCAAGTAAACCACGTGGCATGATGCCTGTCGCGATGCTATACGTTCGTCGGATTTACGTATGGGGCCCATCACGCTATTTTCCTCTGAGAGTGTTATATCCAGTTTCCAGGTTTCATCTTCTTCCTTCTCTTTCTTTGCCAACAACACAGACGTTAAACTCCGCTCTACACATACTCTTTACTTTCATCGAGTTTGTACATTACAATTCACACAAATAAGCAGTCGAAATAGCGTATAGTCAAAAAACATTGCTTCAAACGATAAGCCACATGAAACCTAAGACCTAGGAAAGCTATAACACATGAAAACCGAAAATTATTCTGGCTATTATATATAATAAATAATTACGATGGATTCCATTGTAAGGTATGATTATAGCCTTGTTACCATATTATCATTTATTCCCAACTGTCAACTGCCATGATGTGGTTGATGTTGTGTTCTTCGGTGCAGAGACTGGTTTGACGCAGCTCTCCATCATGCAACTCTATCCTCTGCAAGCTTCTACATCTCCGAGTAACTACTGCAACCTACATCCTTCTGAATCTGCATAGTGTATTTGTTGTGGTTGGCAGGAGAGCCAACACAAGGTTACTAAAGGAGGCCGAAATGCACGCGTTGTAGCTCACCCAGGCTGGCGTGAGGTCTGGAACATGGCAAGGGAATTAGAATTGAGAAAAACGTACGTAGCTGGTGGAATAATTAACTTTAATCCATTAATTACGAACGTCGCTCTTGACGATACATGGACAGATCATTATCAGAACGCAACAGCAAAACACCACGTCGTACAAAAAGCCTCTCCTTGTGAGCAAAAAATCGGCGAACCAACGGGTCCCCGATACGTGACTTTGACAATGGCCATTGCGTAGCAACAAAACGTAGAACGGGAGCAAGGAGAAGGTCGGCAGCTATGGCTGTAGCTACACGAGGAAAATCAATCGGAAACGATTCGACCACGTCATCGATTTCCGCATCAATGAATATGCAAGCAAGTTCGGAGGAATCGAATGACCTATCCTTAGCAACCGCCAACGGCGTTTCCGTGCTTAGCAGTGGACCGAAACAAGATATCGTAGCGGTACTGCGAGAGGAAAATAGACCAGCGAATGAATTTCTGAACTGTACGTGGAGGTACAGGCTTGGTCGGATGAGAAAGCGATATCAAAGGTTTGTGGTCTGTGATTATGGTAAAGTAACGACCATACAAGAAATCATGAAACTTTGTAACACCAAATACGAGAGCCAATGCTTCTTTCTCGATCTGTGAATAATTTCTTTGAAAAGGCGAGAGCAATTTGGACGCAAAGGCTATAGGGCGATCGTGCGATCCATCTTTGTGCGCAAGCACAGCTCCGATCCCGAAATCCGATGCATCCACCATCAACAAGAGGGGCTTCTGGGGATCGAATGGCGTAAGGCAAGTATTGGAAAGCAACGCAGATTTCAACTGGCGAAAGGCGTCGTCCAGACGAACGGAACACCCTTACGGCGTAATCGATGAAGCGGAGCTGAAATGGAAGATGCATGCGCAACATAGCGGTTTAATACGTAATTTTTCCCAGCACACTCTGTAGCTGCTTCAAATTCTGCCGCGAAGGCAAGTCATGTATGGCACGGAGGTGCGTTGGACTGGGATCGATGCCTTGGGCATTGAGTACATGTCCCAAGTATGGTAAGTCCCGAGCAAAAAACACACATTTGTCCTTCTCCAAGCGAAGACCATTTTGTCGCAAGACCTGAAATAATGTTAAGAGAGGGGCCAAATGTTCTGCTTCCGTCTTTCCAGAGATCACAATATCGTCCAGATAATTTGTTGCAGTAGGGACCGACGCACGAACAGTTTGTAGATATTGCTGAAACAATGCAGGGGCGGATGCACACCCGAATGGCAGTCGTTTGAATCGATACAAACCAAGATGCGTGTTAACCACCAAAATGCGCTGTGGTTCTTCGCTCACCGGTATTTGCAAGTACGCATCTGCCAGGTCCAACTTCGAAAAATATTTACCCGGGTACAGTATGTCAAAAAGATCTTCCGGGCGGGGTAAAGGAAAAGTTGCAGTCACTAGTTGTGGATTCACTGTTGCCTTGAAGTCCACACAAAGTCTCAGTTTTCCGGAAGGTTTTGGCAAACTTACTAAGGGTGATGCCCAGAGAGAAGCCTGCACACGTTCAATTACACATTGTGATTCCAAATCGTGTAATGTTTTTGCGACCACAAAACGCAATGCGTGGGGAACATTGCGCGCTCTGAAAAATTTCGGTTGCGCGTTTACTTTCAGTTCCAAATGTGCTTTATAGTTCTTAGCGAAACCGAGGCCCGGTGCAAAAATTTCTACAAATTCTTCACATAGACGAGAAACACTGTCTTGAGGCACCGACTGGTTCACTGATAGGACCTGATTTACTATAGACAAGTTAAACAACTGAAATAAATCGAAACCAAACACGTTCACTGCAGAAGAAGAACGAAGGACGTAAAATCACACAAGTTTTGTTTGTCCTTTGTATGTTGTAAGAAGGCAGCACTGTCCTAACACAGGGATCTCGTGGCCTGTATAGTTAGTTAACTCAACATTTGCGGCACGAAACGGTGGTGTGCCCAACAGTTTGTAAGTGTCTTGATTGATCAGTGAAACTGCAGCTCCGGTTTCGAGCTGGGATGGTATATCTTTGTCGTAAATGTCCAAGTCTACAAAAAGTTTATTATCCTGTTGACGACAAGAGCGATTGTCTCGTGCAACGTGAACTGACACTGGTACATAATCACTCGCAAATTGACGGGGGTTCCGGTGATATCGACGCACACTATTTTTGGGACGAACACAATCACTGTTAGAGAGAGTGGCACTGGGCGGAGTTGAATGAACTACATGTATTTCCATGGGCGAAGTGTCGCGAGCCTGAGTATCATTGGTTCGATTCCGATTCCGGCGCGAAGCAAAGGGTCTGGAACGGTTTTCAACTTCCGATCTGAGATTTTTCTGGAAAACACTCTGAACATGACCTTTTTTATTATAATAAAAGCAAATAGCTTGGCGTGACGGGCAAATCTCACGCGATTGTTTAGTAGCACACCGCGGGCATGATTTGCTCACTACATTAGCTTGCCTGCGCGGCACACGTGGCTGAGAGCCTGGCGGCACCGGCGCGGCCGGGCGCGAGGACTGTTCACTGTTCCGTGCAGCTCGCCCGGCGGGCCGGTTAACCTGACACACCGCTGGCGAAGTTTCAAATTATTCCTGAGCAAAGTCAAGTGTGTCCTGCCGATCCAATATGTCCATCACTTGTTGAAGGAAGGGATTTACAAGTTTCAAAATCTGTTCCCGTATACGAACATAAGAAACGTTCTGTGCAATTGCATCACGTACCATAGTATCTGAATAATGGAATCCACATTGACACTCAAAAGCACAATCCCTAGTAAGGCCTTGCAAGGTTGCAAACCACTCCCGATTAGTCTGACCTGCCGTACGTTTTGTACGAAGGAAGGTATACTGTCTGGCAACTACATTGACTGATTGTTTGAAATATGCATCTAATGCAGACAAGATTTCTTTGTAGGACAGAGTTGCTACGTCGTGTCGGGGAAATAATTTGACTATCACACGGTACGTTTGTACTCCGACGGATGAAAGGAGAAATGGCTGCCGCTCGTTACCTTGAATTCTGTAGGCGGCGAGAAGGAATCCAAATTGGCGTTACCACTCCGTCCAGCTTTCCAGTGCAGCATCAAAATGTCGAAAAGTGGGTGCAACAGCGTGTTGAGGCGGCGTTAGCGGTGAAGCGGCTGCTGCCGCATCGTTTTGCATCGCACATTGACCCTGGACGAGCTGTCCGAGGGCATCAAGTAAAGCCTGTGTCTGCTGTTTCTGTAAGCGATAAAATTCGGAGAGTACAACTGGAGATTGTGGCGAATCCATTACACAAGTAAATCGGGGAAATTTAGATACGAACATTTTTAATCTCGTCGCCAGTGTTGTGGTTGGCAGGAGAGCCAACACAGGGTTACTAAAGGAGGCCGAAATGCACGCGTTTTAGCTCACCCAGGCTGATGTGAGGTCTGGTACATGACAAGGGAATTAGAATGGAGAAAAACGGACGTAGCTGGTGGAATACTTAACTTTAATCCATTAATGACGAATGTCGCTCTTGACGATACATGGTTTACAATATCAATAGTACTGACAATGGCGCATTGCTAGGTCGTAGCAAATAACGTAGCTGAAGGCTACGCTAACTATCGTCTCGGCAAATGAGAGCGTAGAAGTCAGTGAACCATCGCTAGCAAAGTCGGCTGTACAACTGGGTCGAGTGCTAGGAAGTCTCTCTAGACCTGCCGTGTGGCGGCGCTCGGTCTGCAATCACTGATAGAGGCGACACGCGGGTCCGACGTATATTACCGGACCGCGGCCGATTTAAAGACTACCACCTAGCAAGTGTGGTGTTTGGAGGTGACACCACAGTATTCATCCCTTAGACTCCCTCTACGATCTTTACCATCCACGCCTCCCTCCAATACTAAATTTGTTATTACTTGATGGCTCAGAACGTGTCCTACCAACCGATTCCATCTTGTAGTTACGTTGTGCCACAAATTCCTTTTTTCCTCAATTCTATTCAGTTCCTCCCCATTAGTTACGTGATGTACGCATCTAATCTTCAGCATTTTTCTGTAACACCACCTTTCGAAAGTTTCTATTCTCTTCCTGTCTAAACTAGTTATCGTCCATGTTTCCCTTCCATACATGGCTACGCTCGATACAAATGCTTTCAGAAAAGACTTCCTGAGACTTAAATCTTTATTCGATGTTAACAGATTTCTCTTCTTCAGTAACGCTTTCCTTGCCATTGCTAATCTACATTTTATATCCGCTCTACCTCGACGATCATCAGTCATTTTGCTCCCCAAATATCAAAACTCATCTACTACTTTAAGTGTCTCTTTTTTTCCTAATGTAATTCCCTCAGCATCACCTGATTTAATGCGTATTCATTCCATCATCCTCGTTTTGCTTTTGATGATGTTCATCTTATATCCTCCTTTCAAGACACTGTCCATTCCATTCAACTGCTCTTTCCGGCCCTTTGCTGTGTCTCCCAGAATTACATTGCCATCGGCGAACCTCAAAGTTTTTATTTCTTCTCCATGCATTTTACTTCCTAATCCGAATTTTTCTTTTGTTTCCTTTACTGCTCGCTCAATATACAGATTGAATAGCATTGGGGACAGGCTACAACCCTGTCTCACGCGTTTCCCAACCACTGCTTCTCCTTCATGCACCTGGACTCGTAAAACAGCCGTCTGGTATCTGTAGAAATTGTAAATAGTCATTCACTCCCTGTATTTGATCGATGCCACTTTCAAAATTTGAAAGAAAGTACTACAGTCAACATTGTCAAAAGCTTTCTATAAGTCTACAAATGCTAGAAACGTAGGTTTGACTTTCCTTAATAACCATATAGTAAAGCTACATGCCCTCGGGAAAAATTATAGCTGTAGTGTCTCATTGCCTTCAGTTGTACTGCTATGATAAATAATAATAATAGTAATAATAAGGAAAAAGGAAGTTTGAATACAGGCAGACATGCTTTTTTGTCATCGATTACATGCAAGATGACGATATGATTATCCATCACTTCCCTCAGGGAGAAGAACTACTGTCAATTTTTATCTTAAATGTCTGTACTCTCCTGTTTCTAATGTCCGTCATTTTAGACAAAATTTGAGATCACATCTAGGTTAGATTTTCAGCTGCACTCCTACGGCTACCCATGGTAGAAGCTGGTTACACTGCAAGCTGTCACTGTACTGAGACCTTTATTCGTAGAGTATCTACATCTACATCTACATCCATACTCCGTAAGCCACCTGACGGTGTGTGGCGGAAGGTACCCTGAGTACCTCTATCGGTTCTCCCTTCTATTCCAGTCTCGTATTGTACATGGAAAGAAGGGTTGTCGGTATGCTTCTGTGTGGGCTCTAATCTCTCTGATTTTATCCTCATGGTCTCTTCGCGAGATATACGTAGGAGGGAGCAATATACTGCTTGACTCTTCGGTGAAGGTATGTTCTCGGAACTTAAACAAAAGCCCGTACCGAGCTACTGAGCCCTGCAGAGTCTTCCACTGGAGTTTATCTATCATCTCCGTAACGCTTTCGCGATTACTAAATGATCCTGTACCGAAGCGCGCTGCTCTCCGTTGGATCTTCTCTATCTCTTCTATCAACCCTATGTGGTGCGGATCCCACACTGCTGAGCAGTATTCAAGCAGTGGGCGAATCAGTGTACTGTAACCTACTTCCTTTGTTGTCGGATTGCATTTCATTAGGATTCTTCCAATGAATCTCAGTCTGGCATCTGCTTTACCGACGATCAACGTTATATGATCATTCCATTTTAAATCACTCCTAATGCGTACCCCCAGATAATTTATGGAATTAACTGCTTCCAGTTGCTGACCCGCTATTTTGTAGCTAAATGATAAGGTACCTATCTTTCTATGTATTTGCATCACATTACACTTGTCTACATTGAGATTCAATTGCCATTCCGGGCACCATGCGTCAATTCGCTGCAGATCCTCCTGCATTTCAGTACAATTTTCCATTGTTGCAACCTCTCGATACACCACAGCATCATCTGCAAAAAG